>NC_090663.1:0-188413 GCF_013368605.1 Nyctibius grandis | reverse complement strand
GGAGCCGCGACAGAAACCGCGCCGGAAGCTGCGTCAGAAGCCGCGCCGGAAGCCGCCGCTTTGCCGGAAGCCGCGCCAGGACGCGCCCCCCCGCCCCGCCGCGGGCCCCCCCCGCCGCGGGCCCCCCCCGCCGGGAGCCGCGCGGGAACCGCCGCCGCACCGAGCCGGGACCTGCCGCCGGGACCGGCACCGCGCCGCCCCGGGAGCCGCAGCCGCACCGAGCCGGGACCTGCGGAGAAAAAAAAAAAAAAAAACCACGCAGGAAAAAAAAAAAAAAAAAAAGGTAAAAAAGCAGCGGCTGCAGTACCGAAACTAATAAAGGCACAACTAATAAAGGCACAACTAATAAAGCAGTGGTAAAAGTGACAGAAGTTAAAAAAGTAAAACACAAAGTGTAAATGTAAAAGAAACAAAAGTTAAAAAACCTAAAACCCTAAAACCCTAAAAAACTAAAGCTAAAAAATTAACATGAAAGTAAAAAAAACTATGAAACAGGTAGACTGCACGCGCGAGACCTGCAACCCAGAAACTAAGGTGGATCTGCACGCCAGAAACTAAGGTGGACCTGGAAGAGGTAGACCAGGAAAATTAAAAAGAAAAACTACTAAAGCCACCACTACTAAAGCCACCACTACTAAACAAGAGAGTAAAATTAATTGTAAAATTAACAGAAGTACAAAAAAAAAAAAACTGAAATCCTAAACATCCAAACCTAAACATCCAAACCTAAACATCCAAACCTAAACATCCAAACCTAAACAAATGTAGAATAAAATAAGAGGTAGACCCGCACGCCACAAGGACGGTAGACTTGCATGCCAGAATCTAAGGTAGTCCTGCACGCTAGAAACTAAGCTAGACCAGTAAAAGAAAAAGTAAAAGAATAAGGGAAAAAAAAAACCCTAATAAGGCCACCACCACTAAGGCCACCACTAATAAACAAGAGAGTAAATTTAATTGCAAAAGTAAGAGAAGTTAAAAAAGTAAAAAATATTAAAAGAAACCCTAACACACACACTAAAACCCTAACACACACACTAAAACCCTAACACACTAAAAACCAAAAGCTAAAATACTAAAATTAAAAAATAAAAAAATTATGGAGTTATAAAAGTAAAAGTAAAAAAGACCTGCACGCCAGAAACGAACATAGACCTGCACGCCAGAAGGCGGCAAACCAGTCAGAAGAGGTACACCTGGAAGAGGTAGACCAGTAAAAGAAAAAGTAAAGAAAAAGCTAAAAAAGAAAAACTAATAAGCAGCAACTAAGCAGTGGCAACTAAGCGATAAAAAGGTAAAAGTAATCGTAAAAGCAACAGAAGTTAAAAAAGAAGTAAAAAATAAAGAGCAAATGTAAAAAGTTAAGAAAAGCTAACCAACTAAAGAGCTAACCAACTAAAGAGCTAACAACTAAAGAGCTAACCAACTAAAGAGCTAACCAACTGAAGAGCTAACCAACTGAAGAGCTAACCAACTGAAGAGCTAACCAACTGAAGAGCTAACCAACTGAAGAGCTAACCAACTGAAGAGCTAACCAACTGAAGAGCTAACCAACTGAAGAGCTAACAACTGAAGAAGTAAGCTAACAACTGAAGAGCTAACCAACTGAAGAGCTAACCAAAATGAGAGCTAACCAACTAAAGAGCTAACCAACTAAAGAGCTAACCAACTAAAGAGCTAACCAACTAAAGAGCTAAAAAAAATGTAAAAAAAATGAGAAAACAGACTGCACACAGTAGACCTGCATGCCACATGGAACGTAGACTTGCACGCCAGAAACAAAGGTGGACCTGGCAGAGGTAGACCAGGTAAAAGTAAAAGGAAAAAGTAACACAACTAATTGATACAGGCACAACTAATTGATAAAGGCACAACTAATTGATAAAGGCACAAACTAATACAGCCACCACTAATAAACAAGAGAGTAAATTTAATTGTAAAAGTAACAGAAGTTTAAAAAGTAAAAGTAAAAAAGAGTAAATGTAAAAGAAACAAAAGTTAAAAACCCTAAAGCCCTAAAACCCTAAAAACTAAAGCTAAAAAATTAACATGAAAGTAAAAAAACCTATGAAACAAGTAGACTGCACGCGCTAGACCTGCAACCCAGAAACTAAGGTACACCTGCACGCCAGAAACTAAGGTGGACCTGGAAGAGGTAGACCAGTAAAAGAAAAAGAAAAAGCAAAAAAAGAAAAAACTAAAAGCACCAACTACTAAACAAGAGAGTAAATAATTGTAAAATTAACAGAAGTACAAAAAAAAAAAAACTGAAATCCTAAACATCCAAACCTAAACATCCAAACCTAAACATCCAAACCTAAACATCCAAACCTAAACACCAAACCTAAACAAATGTAGAAAAAATAAGAGGTAGACACGCACACCACAAGGACAGTAGACTTGCATGCCAGAATCTAAGGTAGTCCTGCACGCTAGAAACTAAGCTAGACCAGTAAAAGAAAAAGTAAAAGAATAAGGGAAAAAAAAACCTAATAAGGCCACCACCACTAAGGCCACCACTAATAAACAAGAGAGTAAAATTAATTGCAAAAGTAAGGAAGTTAAAAAAGTAAAAAATATTAAAAGAAACCCTAACACACACATTAAAACCCTAACACACACACACTAAAACCCTAACACACTAAAACCAAAAGCTAAAATACTAAAATTAAAAAATAAAAAAAATTATGGAGTTATAAAAGTAAAAGTAAAAAAGACCTGCACGAAGAAACGAACATAGACCTGCACGCCAGAAGGCGGCAAACCAGTCAGAAGAGGTACACCTGGAAGAGGTAGACCAGTAAAAGAAAAAGTAAAGAAAAAGCAAAAAAAGAAAAAACTAATAAGCAGCAACTAAGCAGTGGCAACTAAGCGATAAAAAATAAAAGTAATTGTAAAAGCAACAGAAGTAATAAAGCAGAAGTAAAAAAAAAAGAGTAAATGTAAAAAGTTACAAAAGCTAACAAACTAAAGAGCTAACAAACTAAAGAGCTAAACAAACTAAGAGCTAACAAACTAAAGAGCTAACAAACTAAAGAGCTAAAAGAAACTAAAAACCTAAAAGAAACTAAAAACCTAAGAAACTAAAAAGCTAAAAAAAAATGTAAAAAAATGAGAAAACAGATAGACTGCACACAGTAGACCTGCATGCCACATGGAACGTAGACTTGCACGCCAGAAACAAAGGTGGACCTGGAAGAGGTAGACCAGTAAAAGAAAAGTAAAGCACAACAATAAAAGGCACAACTAATTGATACAGGCACCACTAATTGATACAGGCACCACTAATTAATACAGGCACCACTAATTAATACAGGCACCACTAATACAGGCACCACTAATACAGCCACCACTAATACAGCCACCACTAATAACAAAGAGAGTAAATTTAATTGTAAAAGTAACAGAAGTTTAAAAAGTAAAAGTAAAAAAGAGTAAATGTAAAAAAAACAAAAAGTTAAAAAAACTAAAACCCTAAAACCCTAAAAAACTAAATCTAAAAAAACTAACATTAAAAAAAAAGTAAAAAAAAAGTAAAAGAAACCTATGAAACAGGTTAGACTGCACGCGTTAGACCTGCAACCCAGAAACTAAGGTGGATCTGCACGCCAGAAAACTTCTCCGCCATCTCTGCACCGCCGCGCCCCGCCCCCCGAACCCCCGAGGCCCAAAAATCCCCCGGGGGGAGCCGGGCCCAGCCGCCCCGAGAGCGCAGACCCGCCCGCCCACGGACCCCCCCGGCGGCAGCAGCCGGGGCCCTTCCCCCCACCACCCCGTGCGGGCACCAGGACCCGCCCGGCGCCGCGACCCGCACCCCCCCACCCCGCCGGGAGCCGCGCGGGAACCGCCGCCCGCACCGAGCCGAGACCTACCGCCGGGACGGGCACGGCACCGCGCCGCCCCGGGAGCCGCCCCCGCCGCTCCGGGAAGTTGCGCCGGGACCGGAGCCGCGCCGCACCGGGAGCTGCCGCCGCGCCGGGACCTGCGCCGCGCCGGGACCTGCCGCGGGACCGGGACCGGCGCGGCGCCATGAGCCGCGCCAGAACCGCGCCGGAAGCCGCCGCTGCGCCGGAAGCCGCGCCAGGACGCGCCCCCCCCGCCCGCGCCCTGCGCGGCGCCGAAACCCGCCCCCGCCGCGGGCCCCCCCCCCCCCCCGCCGGGAGCCGCGCGGGAACCGCCACCGCGCCGAGCCGGGACCTGCCGCCGGATCGGCACCGTGCCGCCCGGAGCCGCCCCGCCGCTCCGGGAAGCTGCGCCGGCACCGGCGCCGCGCCGCCCCGGCAGCCGCAGCCACGCCGCGACCTACCACCAGGACCGGCGCCGCGCCGGGACCTGCCGCCGGGACTAGCGCCGCGCCGCCCGGGAGCGTCCGCCGGTAGCCGCCGCCCCGCCGGGAACCGCCCCGTCCCCGCCCCGCCGGGACCCGCGGAGAAAAAAAAAAAAAAACGGAGGGGGAAAAAAAAAAAAAAAGGTAAAAAAGCGGCGGCTGCAGTACCGAAATTTGACCACAGGGCGGCAGCAGAAGGCGCCGCCAGAGCGCCCTCCACTGCGCATGCGCGGCTCCCCAGGGGACCCCGCCCATATCCTGCCCCTCGGGGCGGAGTCGCGCAGGAAACCACGCCCCACCCTGCCCCCCCAGGGCGGGGTTCCGCTGGAGGCCACGCCTCCCCCATCCCGCCCCCTCGGGGCGGGGTTTCACATGAGACCACGCCCCTGTCCAGCCCCTCGGGGCGGGGCTCCGCAGCACACCCCGCCCCTGGCACGCCCCCACGGGGACACGGCCCCGCCCATTGCCAGCACTGACTGAGCGGCCATAGCCGCCCACTGCGCATGCGCGGTTGCCCAGGAGACGCCCCCCCCGCTCCTGTCCGCCCGCACCCGTTTAAGCACCGCTCCCTCGGCAAAACCAGCGACGGCGAACTAAAACGCAGCCGCCGAGAGACATTCTTAAAAACAACCGCGATTAAGAAGAGGAGAAAATTAAAAAGTAGGCCCCGAAAACTAAAACGGGGATGGACAAATGTAAAAAGCGACGGCTGCAGCACCGAGCGCAGCCAGAGCCCCCCACCCGCAGTACCGCGCCCCGGACCCCAGGGGCGCGCCATTCCCTCGCTTCTCCCACCAATTGTCGCTATTTTTACGCCGTGACGCCCTCTGCTTTGGGGGACTCACCCGCCCCCCCAGACACACATGCCGCCCGCCCCACCTACCTGCTCCTCCACTGCATCCTTGCCCCCACATCGGTGACATTCAGGTGCCCCAAACGACGTCAGCACCACCCAGCCGTCTCCCTGCTTTTTGTTCACCCCAAAACAAGGGCACTTAATGAGGGAAACAGCCCTGACCCCCACCTCCTTACTTTAGCAAGGCCATTTACGTGTCTACACGCCCCCTCCCCAAAAAAAAGGGGAAAAAGATGACCGCCTAGCAACCAAGATGGCCGCCCAGCAACCAAGATGGCGCCCTAGCAACCAGGATGGCGTCCTAGCAACCAAATAAGGACAGGGAGCGGCAGCCGCAGTACCGAAATTTGACCACAGGGCGGCAGCACCTGGCCCCGTCAGCACCTCCCACTACTGCGCATGCGCATCTGCCCAGGGGACCCCCCCGCCCATACCCCGGCCCCGGGCTGGGGTTCCGCACCAGACCACGCCCCCGGCCCGCCCCTCGGGGCGCGGCTCCGCGGGAAACCACGCCTCTGACACGCCCCCACCGGGACGCGGCCACGCCCACTCCCGGCACTGACGAGCCGGCCCTGCGCATGCGCAGTTTCTTTCCCGGGGACCCCCCTCTCCCGCCGCGCCCCGTTTAAGCGCCGCTCCCTCGTCAAAAAAAAACGGCGGCGAACTAAAACGCAGCCGCCGAGAGACATTGTTTAAAAGCAACGGCACCGAGGAGAGGCAAGACGCGGTTAAAAAAAATAAGGGACAGGGAGCGGGAAAATAAGCGGGCACGGAAAGAACATTTAAAAGCGACCGCCGCCGAGGAAAGACCAATTAGTAACACAAAAGACGGCGAAATAAAGGCAGCGAAGGGATAAAATAGACAGAAAAATTTAAAAGCGACCGTGATTAAGAAAAGAAGGAGAAAGTTTAAAATAAAGCCCCGGGAAAGTGAAACGGAGAAGGGGCGAGGAAAGAAGTAGTTAAAAAAAAAAAAAAAAAAAGGTAAAAAACCGGCGGCTGCAGTACCGAAATTTGACCACAGGGCGGCAGCAGAAGGCGCCGCCAGAGCGCCCCTCCACCGCGCATGCGCTGCTCCCCAGGGGCCCCCGCCCATGTCCTGCCCCTCGGGGCGGAGTCGCGCAGGAAACCACGCCCCAGGGCGGGGCTCCGATGGAGGCCACGCCTCCCCCGTCCCGCCCCTCGGGGCGGGTTTCGCCAGGAGACCAACGCCCAGTCCCTCCCCCCCCCCCCCCCAACAAGGGCGGGGTTCCGCGCGGAGACCAACGCCTCTGCTCCGCTCCCCGCAGGGGCACCGGCCGGCGCCCACTCCCGGCACCGAGGGCGGCAAAGAGCCGGGCCACTGCGCAGATGCGCAGCCCCCGACTGCACTACCGCCCTCCCGACGCGCGGGGGCGCCACCGCCTCGCCTCTCCCACCGATTGTCTCCCACATTGTTTTTAGTAAGGTGCTGTGTGGATCTGTAGATTGGATGTGATCTTCCACACGGGGGGGGGCGGAAGGAAAATTTGCACTCCTTCGTAAAAACCGTGGCAAACGCTCGCTGCAAGTTTTTGCTATTTTTTTTTTTTTTTTATTATTATTATTATTATTATTATTATTATTATCTGATGCGCTTTCCTGCAACTGTTCAGTTTTGTAGAATATTTTTACTGGAATCCGTGCGTATGCTTATAGCTCTAAAAACTGTCTTGTTTCGTTTAAGTTCACTTCCTCCAGAGTCCACAGAAGTCCGTTCTTCGCCGCCGGTCACTGTCCCGTTGAGGGGACCCCAGGCCTGGCACGAGGAGGGGGCTGGAGCCCAGGGCGCAGCCTTTCTCTCTGGCAAGCAAAAGGGCCCCCCGGCATGCGGTGGTCTTGGCCTCATGGGCCACCGTCCCATGAGCCACTGCAGTTTCCGTTGGCCACCAACCGTCCGTTACAGAACCAGCCACTCCTGCGGCTGGCCCACAGCTCGCCGGGCTGCTGCCGGTTTTCACAGCAAGCGTGCTCGGGAGAGGAGGACCCGGAAAAGCAAGGCAAGTGCCCACATTGAGTGGGACGAGCGGGAAGGGGGCACTGGAACCACTCAGGATCCCTCCACATCCCTAAAACGCAACTGGGCTGACGGGGAGAGCAGCACCAGTGACAAGCAAGTGGAGGCTGGCTCTCACCCCAGCACTGATGTCCAGCCCATGGAGGTTGACCCACAAAGGCTGCGAGCCCATGGAGGTGGATCCACCTGTAGAGGAAGAGCCCATGGAGGTGGATCCACCTGTAGAGGAAGAGCCCATGGAGGTGGATCCACCGGTAGAGGAAGAGCCCATGGAGGTGGATCCACCTGTAGAGGAAGAGCCCATGGAGGTGGATCCACCGGTAGAGGAAGAGCCCATGGAGGTGGATCCACCGGTAGAGGAAGAGCCCATGGAGGTGGATCCACCGGTAGAGGAAGAGCCCATGGAGGTGGATCCATCTCCTGCAGGACTGACGAGGCACTAGACCACCACGGCCAGGGTGCCTCCAAGACCATGGTGACCAGAGCTCCACAGTACCGCCGGGGGCTCTCAGCGGCCCTCCAAACAGCCAGCTCCCACCAAGCGGCGCCGAGAATAGCCCCAAGTGGACCAGCCACGCTCGCATCCAGCAGGCTCATCAGGAACAAGGCTGTCAAGACACAGATGAGCCCTGCCTTCCCACATCCGCGCCTCATCAAGGCAGGGCATCTCCTCTGCTCTCAGCCCTGGGGAAGAGGTGAGGAAAGCGGCTGCCATCTTCTGCTGGGACCTCAGAGAGGGGCTGCCATCTCCGGTGGGCTCCAGTGGGCTTTTTTTCTGCAAAGCATTGAACAAGGAAGTGACTTAAAATAGCAAAACCACAGAAACCCTTTAAAACTACTTCTAATACGATTTTTTTTTTAGCTTGATGTGCTTAGCTTCCTAATTCTCCAGCTTCCAGAGACCTCATTTGGAAGCAAAGGAAGTCACATCAAAATAATCCCCGTCCTTGCAGCAATAAGAGTCTCTCTGACTCTGCTCTGGGTCATGATTTTTGTTCAATTTCTGTGTTGTTAAATACGTAAGGAGAAGTAGGCTGCACTCAAAGCTAGGAAAATCATATGCAGCTGCACTTACCTGTTCTCTCTTGGCTCAGTACCATCCCAGTTAATGCTCGACTTTAAGCATTTTTATTGCTGCACTCGAAGATCACCAATGTGTATGTTTTGGCAAGAAAAAAAAAAGACTTGGCAACAAAACTAATATCCTCGTGTTTTGTAGGCAAGAATACGCATAAACTTGAAACAGGTAAATATGTTTTGGATAATAGTTACGTTACATTTACTGTAACTTTATTAGATGTCTATTTTTTGAGTTTTAAACTAATTCCCACTGTTATTTGCATTTTGCAAAGCGGATGACTTGCTACAGCAAACAGCCTTAAAGACTTTCTAAAACCCTAGGTGTTCTCCATAATATAATTTAACTTGTTCAAGGGACTAAGCTTTTTAATAAACAGTTCCTCTTTCTTTTTGGACTTGATGAATACGGGATTGTCTCTTCTGTTCATTTTGTTACTATGAAGCAAATAAAAAATTAATAGTTGGTTCAAAATGGATTTCACTCATGTTTTGAAAGGCAAACAGTCATCATGTCCTCTCCTTTACTCAGGATTTAGCAGCTTTTTTGCAGTAGTAGCAAATGCACGTGTATATGTACGCATGTACATGTCTCAAGCCATAAAAGCTTTTCTCTTGTCATATTTTACAGAGATTTTTTTCTTTCATGTCACACTTGCACAGAGAGAGGAATTATTTTCTGAGACTCGGATTCACACATCCTTTTTGTTAGCATAGTGGTGCTGGTGCATGGCTATCTACCTTGGCAGTGGTAGCAGCTACTCTAATCTTTCAACAGTGTATGTCCTCAGTGGGTATGTTGCCAGTTAGTGGAGAAAACTGCCCTGTCTGTGCCGCTCTTTTCCATCTACAAAATGGGGATAATACCAATTTCAGGACAGAAAGGGAGAAGGGAGCGAGGCAGTCCTGTAAATCATGTTGAGGCACCCAAGCTTGCTATGGCGTACAAAGGTTTTAAATTAAACTGTTCAGACAGAAAGTATCAGACTTGTCTTTTTCTTTAACTCTGTGTTAAAATTCTTCTGTGTTCTCGTAACTGGAAACTGTCCACAGGGAGGAAAAATACTTGCGGTGTGTGGGGATATAACAGAAGATTGGCCAGGAGGATTGTAAACACGCTCAAGCGGCTCGCAGCTGGGGTGTCGAAAAACACTGTTAAAGAAAATTGGCAGAGTCCGGGTCTCTGGGTTTGCTGGTTTTATTAACAA
Source organism: Nyctibius grandis (assembly GCF_013368605.1). Lineage (NCBI taxonomy): Eukaryota > Metazoa > Chordata > Aves > Nyctibiiformes > Nyctibiidae > Nyctibius > Nyctibius grandis. Next base: position 178,910 of record NC_090663.1, on the reverse strand, counting down.
CTCAGAGTTGGACCACCACCGCAGTGCATGGTACCTGACTCAAACTCACTATCGGTTTATATAGAAACTAATAATCAATTACATCATAAACATTTCATAAGCTTCTGTTAATAATCCACTAGCTATTTCAATTCCTCTTTCTTCCTTCATCAAGAGTCCACAAAAGTCCATTCTTTTCCATTGTTTAGCTGATCTTTATGTTCTGGTTCCGCTCCGACTCCGGTCGACACCCCGTCCTCGATGTTCTTGCTGTGATCGGCGTCCTTAATGTTCTTGCCGTGATCAGCGTCCCGTCCTGATCCAGGTTGATCAGAGTCCAGTTCCCACCGCCAGTGTCTCCTAAACATTCAACCTTAAAAACAACTGAAGTTATGTTTAAAACCTTATCTATACTAATTTTTATTTCTAAGTGTCCTATATTTCTTTTAAGGTAAAGAAAAGGTTAACCATACATCCCCTTTACTAAAATCATCAGAAGGTAATACTTCTAGGCCTACTCCTGCTTAGCTCCTCATTAAGCTTTGACTGATGATTTGTTCAGTCCTAGGTCAGGATTACACAAGGAGCTTTGAGAACAATATTCATGGATTGTGAAAGCCCACCTGTGTTTATTCAGATAGACTTATATTAATTATTCTATTCTTCATTCTATTTCACCCTTATTGATCCTTGTCTCCCTAACTCATAAGAACTTTTACATTAATTATGTGAAAATTTCCATAACACTCATCCCTACAAAGTATTTCCTTTAACATAATTGCTCTTCTAAAATTATCCAAATGAAAGTTACAGCCATGAAACAGGAGGAAAAGAGAAGAAAAGGAGCGGTCAGGCAGCAAAAGAGCTCTGCAGGCTGCCACCAGTCAATATCACACACTTTTTTTTAAAGCCGCCCCTTCACACCGCAAACAACAAAAAAACCATCCCCACTGTCTTCTTTTAGCCCGCACCCAGGGCTAAACAATAAGCAGTTGCTCTATCACCCAGTGTCCCTTCCCCAGCCAAGAAAGGGAATTGAGAAAAGGAGGGAGACTCGTGAGTTAAAATCTAAACAGAATTAATCAAGAAAGGGAAACAATATCAGTGCTAATACAAAAGACAAAGTTATACTCAGCCCACAGAGTGGTGGCAAGTTTCTCCAGGGATCACAACCCTTGACAAGAGGAGGAGGAGGAGGAGGAAAAAGAGGGAGGGGAGAGGAGAGCAGAGCCAAGAGGCCCCTCCCCAGCAGCTGCCCCATTTCTAGTGCCCCTGGGGTCAATGTCACAGAATCACCTGTGGGCAGCCTGGGGCAGCTGCCCTGTGTTTGACTGCTCATGGCCTCGATCACCAGCCACAGCTGGGCACAACCTGGGACAGCACGGAACAGAAAAGGGACTCTATACACTTTATCCCCACCAAACCAGGACATCCCCAAAAAAGAACCAAATAAAAGACCCCACGACCTTGTACCTTTTTTTTTTTCTCCTGTCAGAGCTCATTCCCCCCTCAGCATATTGTCTTGTCAGAGCCTGCCCGGCCCCAACACCGGGCAGCTGACAGCCGGACGGGGCTGCCCCTGCTCCCCCCGCCCGGACACGGGCTCGGCCCCAAAACCCCCCGGCGAGCCCGGGGCAGCGTTCGGCCCGGGGCCGCTTCCGCCCCCCCAACAGCCCCAGGAGCGCAGAGCTAGGACCCGACCGGGGGATCCCCCCTCCGAGACCCACCGTGCCCACGGCCCTCACCCGCCCTGGCGCGGACTGGAAGGAACCTCACGACCGCCCGCCCGCTCGCCGCCGCTCTCCCGCGGCGCCCACCCCGGCCCTGCAGGGACCCGCCCCCAGCCGCTCCTGGCCCCGCCCCCACCCCATTCATGCCCCGCCCCCAGGGACCCGCCCCCTCAGGGCCCCGCCCCCCGCCCCATTTAAGTCCTGCCCAGCCGAGGCCCGCCCCCGCCTGCTCCAGGCCCCGCCCACACTCCATTTAAGCACCACCCCCTCAGGGACACGGCCCCGCCCACACCCGGCTGAACTCCGCCCCTCAGTGACTCATTCCCGCCCTCTCCTGGCTCTGGTCCCACCCCCTCAGGGGAACCCCCCGGGCACCCGGCGGGCAGGAGACCCCCCCCTTGCACCCGCTGAAGGGGCTCGCTCGCCTCGCGGGTGCTCCTGGCCCTGCACCGCCGCCGGGAATGGCCCCGCACCCGCCGTGCTGCGGCGGCCGCGGTGCGCACCTGTGCGGTGCCGGCGCTGCCGTTCCGCGCTGTGTGCGCCGAGCGCCGCCGGCACCGGGCACGTGGGGCGGCAGCAGCGAGCGCGGCGGCATCGCCCCGCAGGGCCCGGGACCGCAGCACCGCATTGCTGCGACGGGCGGGCGGCGGCATGGAGTAAGGGCCTTCTAACAGGAACATACGGGCAGGTATGGCTATAGCTGCAGCTACAGATACAGAGCGTGTACATGTGTACGCACGTATCTATCTCCGTACGTACAACGTGGATCCCTCCAGCAGCTGGGCTCAGACACTCAGTCTGCCCGGTAGCTGCTCCTGGATCCCAGTCTCCCCAGTTGCTGGCATCTGGACATACGAGCCCCCAAGGTTGCAGCCCCACTCCGGGTGCTGGTGCAGACTGTCATGTGTGCACACACACAGACCTGGCCAGGGCTCCCCTGGTCCCTCTGATAGCCAGCCCCTCCTGGGGTGTCGCCCTTAGAGACCCCCTTGCTCCCAGGCCATCTCACCCGTTCACCGGCTTCATCCACAATGACTAGAAACACCTGCTCAAGTTAATGATAAAGACATGGGAGATAACAGATTGTTGTAGCGTCTGATCAGAAACATGTTTGATGAGGTATCAGAATGTAATAGAGATTCAATGCATATTTATTTTACTTTAGTTATTAAGTTTATTATTGAACTGGCATATTTAATTTATAAATTGGTATATAATGTTCTGAAATGGCAAGGGTCTTTACTGATTTTAGCCTGAGACCTCCAGCATGTATTCTTAGACTAAAATCCCTTCTGAAAAATGCAGGTTTTCCTTTAAACACCCATTTCCTAATGGATGCGAGAGCAAAGGCACAGACACAAACCACAGCTGCTCTGGTGCAGGAGTGACCGTCAGTCCTTCTCCCTGCCCAGCCTCACGGGTTCCCGCTGCCCGCCTGCGTGTGCCTACACGCGTGTTTGCCTGCCTGTGCCTACACGCATGTATGCCTGCCTATACACGCCTATACGCACGTGGGCCCCGAGGGTGTGCCTGCGAGTGCTGTGCCGTGCCCGGCCTGTGAGGGTGTGAAACACAGCCCGGGCCGCCGGGAGGAGGGGTCCGGCCCAGCACCGCGGCCCTGAGCCGTCTGTCCCTGGGCCTGCTGCACTGCTCCTGGGCACATCTGCTGGCACCGCTGTGCAGGTAACGCCGGCGCCAGCTCCCCTCGCACCACAGGCCCAGCACGGCTGGCCGTGGCGGCCCTCACAGGCCCAGAGCGGGTGCTTCTGGACAGCAGGCGGCCCAGGCCCAGCGTGGCGGCCATGGGCACAAGCCCTACAGCAGGGCCCTGCCCTGCCCCGCATGGCCACCATGGGCACGTCCCCTGCGGGCAGGGTCCCCATGGATGGGGAAAAGTTCCCTCCTGACCCTCCTGCCAGTGTTTGTAGACGTGGCGCTTAGGGGCATGGTTTAGCAGTGGACTTGGTAGCGTCAGGTTAACGGACTCGATGATCTTTTCCAACCTAAATGGTTCTATGATTCTATTTCTGGAGGAGGAATGGCACAGGCCGCGTTTCCCCCTTCTCACCCAGCCTGCCCATTTGCTGTCCAACCTGCCGTGTTAACCGCACGCCCCACTGCAGTGGGCACCTGCCGTGGGCAGAGCAGGGAGGATCTGCCATCACCACAGCACTGCAGCAGGGCAGACCCGGCTTGCGGTGGGGGAGGTTGCCTCATTTAGAGGTGGTAACTGCCACAGCTGCCTTGGCACTGCCTCCTGTTCCAGGCAGGACGTGCAGTTAAGGGGTGCAGACTTTACTGTGTTGGTCCTGTGGGCCGGAGGACAAGCGCAGCCGGCTGCTGTGTGCTGCATCCCCTTATTCTGAGCATCCAGTCACAGGGCTCGTGAGTGAGGTAGTATTGCTTTCTAAAGCTTTAAAAAAAATAGTACAGGAAACATGAAACCTATGAGAATGTTACAGTGAGACTGAAAATTTAGAGACTCAGAGGTCACATCCAGGATACAAGGGGTATGGGTTGTAGCACGTGATCTAAACACACAGAACTGTTTTTGTAAGAAGCGGGTGTACCTTATTATTGCAGGGATTTTATTCTTGATTAACAGGAATTGTTATTAACATGCAATTAACACAGAAATTGTGCTTTCTGTCACTTGTGTCCAGTAAGATTTTTTTATTCTTTTATAAAACCTCTTGAGGACAACTTCCAGACTTGAAAAATTCTAAGCTACACCTTAGGAAAATTGAAAGCCATTGAAAAAATACATATACTAAATTATGCACTTTGGTTTATCACCTGAGTTTAAAGTATTCCATATTCCCAATTGTCATATATGACAAATGCCATTCAGCAGTAATGGGGAAGTATCATCTCCATTACAAATTTGTGAGCTGCCATCTGAAATGTTTTGTGTAATTTGAATAAAATATGAACAGAAGTGAAATATGTACAGAAATGTTCAAATTGGAGCAGCTGCAGAAAAGAGTAACTAGGATACCTGGGGAAATACAGAGCCTGTTTTATGAGCTGCAACTAGAAAAGCCTTGCCTGTTGAAAGCCATGGCAAAGCTGAGCAGGGATATGACTTTTGTCTACAAATATGTAAAAGATGCAAATAATGAGGCAGGAGAAAAGTTACAGAAGGAAAGAATAATGCTGGCACAAGAACAGTGGTATAAAATGGTCAGACGCCACACGTTTAGGATGGAAATTACTGGAAGGCTGGGAAGATCCTGTGCAGAACCAAAGCAGAACCCAGACCACGGTGTTAGATTTCTGAGTCTAACCCTGAGCTGGGAATTACCTCAGCTGGCCGGGTGGAAGTAAAGAAAGGAAAGCAGCATCTTAAATCCTACCCTCTTTGGCATGTAAATGCTCAGGTCTGGGTTACAGTGGGGCAGGTGCTTCCACTGAGGATGCACATACCATTTCTCTCCTGGTGCCATTAACTAAATTGTTGCATTCAAAAAACAAGAAGAGATCACTCCTTTGCTGAAGCTGATGTGGTTATTGCCACTGATTGGTTCATACACTGGATTAATGGCTAGAAAAGACATCCAGAACATGTGAGGTATGGATTCAATGCCGTTCTCAGGGTGAAGAGTTCATGAAAGATACCCCACCTCTCAGAAAAGTGCCCTGACCATCAGGTTAAAGGATATTGCAAGGTGTGATGGAAAGGAAATAACAGTCCCCTCTTGCTCCATCCTGTTTCATGGCGTTGAAAAGGAGCCAGGATGCCTTGTGTCAGGGAGTAGGAGAAGGAAAGAAGGAAAGAAGGAAAGAAGGAAAGAAGGAAAGAAGGAAAGAAGGAAAGAAGGAAAGAAGGAAAGAAGGAAAGAAGGAGAAGAAGAAGGAAGGAAGGAAGGAAGGAAGGAAGGAAGGAAGGAAGGAAGGAAGGAAGGAAGGAAGGAAGGAAAGTGAGCCTGTCTGTCTGTAAGGCATTGCTATGGAGGACAATTCTAGTCTGCTCTGTTACATGCACGTATCTCACGATTTCTTGTGCACTTAGTAAAGCACCACCCGTGATGACTGCCTGTCTGCAGTTATGTTTTGAGGCTTATGAATTATGCAGGTTTTTATCCGTTTAATGTGTACGTTGACTCCATTTCATTCTAGTTTCTTAATCAAGATGTCAGGCAAGATAGAGTATATGCCCTCTGAGGCTTCATTAATCATACATATAATCTCATCAAAAAGATATTGCAATACCTAAAAAGTTTTAATTCTGAGAGTTCCAGCACATCACTCAAACAGAAGTCCCTTATGACAACACAGCTTTCCTCAGAGCGTTCTTGATGGGTTTTATGAGTTGGCTGGTTGTTCTATAGGGGCACTTGGGCATATGCATTATGCATCAGCTTGTCCTTGTTTTGCTTTATCTGTCAACACACTAGTTGATAAGCATTCACAATCATTTGCTGCATCATTTTTAATGATCCAGAATTAGAAAATGCCTTTTTCTCAGCTCCTATAATGTTATAATTCCTCTTCTTTTAAGGAAAAAAAACCCTATAAAGGTTATAATGAGTGATCTTAACACTGTGATAAAGTGACTATTCTTACTAAGACTTGGTGATTTTATGTCAATAAAAGCACAAGCCTAAAGCCCTTTATTTATTATTGGCTATAGCACTGGTGTATAGAAAAACATGTAATATCTTCTGTTATATAGGATCTTGCATAATTTTGTTTTCAGTAGCTTGATTTTAGGCTTACTTGTTTGTTTGTTTTTATTCCTCTGTTCATCCTGACCTTTTTAAATAAACACCTTCCTTGCTAGGATAGGCAGACAAAAAGATATAGAATCATAGAATCATTTTGGCTGGAAAAGACCTTTAAGACCATCGAGCCCAACCACTAACCCAGCACTGCCAAGGCCACCACTGACCCATGTCCCTCAGCACCACATCTACACGGCTTTTAAACCCCCCAGGGATGGGGACTCCACCACTGCCCTGGGCAGCCTGTGCCAGCGCTTGAGGGCATCCACTCTGCATAGCTGCTTCATGGCTCAGGCTTCTCCGTGGCTGGCTGTTTTTTTCTCTAGGAAACCCACTTATTTATGCAGCAATGAATCCTCCCCTAGATTTATTGAACACTTTTTCTGCATCGTTAAAGAAAATCTTACCCTTAGAAGCTAATAGCAGATTTATACTATTTCAAGATTGTCTTTTGCTCTTGATGTGTTTAAGGAGTAGCTTTTATTCTGTAATAATTCACAGAATAAGTTTTTATTGTCCTTAAACCTGTTGACTGTTACTGTTTGTTGGTGCCTTTTGTTCACCATTTTGTGTGCATTTCCTTGCCAATAGCTTGTAACCATTATTATCGCATCTCAAGGTTTTCTTGGGTTTACTCCCTACTTCTCTGTAAACAGACCACTGTTAAAGTAGTTGTCTTCACAGCTGTAGGACTGGGGGGCTTAGCTGCCCAATATGGCATTCTTAACTTAAACTCGTTATTCACAGTTTTGTGGGTTTTTTCTTGCTGCTTAGAGTGAGGTTGGATCCAAGTTTTGCTGGTTCTTATATTACAAAGAAGACTGAGACTATCCTTAGTCTTTAACCAGTGGCTTTGGTGTTGCCTCTCATTTACACTTTTTTAGACTTGGATATTATTGAATGGTTTTGTGTAAGTGAAACAAATTAAGCACATAAGATAATATGCAACTGCAGAATGTTGTCAGCACTCGCAAGTCACTTAATATGGCAAAGTTTTCTTTCTGTCCCCGTCTTTCTAGTTCTGAAAAACTTATGTCTTCTTACATTGAGCCAAACGTACATCACCGTTAGCAGGTAGCTCTGACAGTTGATAAGTTCTGTTTTATTGAGCAATAAGTTAATGTCATATCAGCTGCCAGAGCTAATGGTTTTCACTCATGCACACTGAATTATGGTGTAGTCCCTTAGGCCGGGCTCTCTGTCAGTTCACTTGCTGCTTAAATGAAGATGTGATTTTACCCTAGCAACCAGATGGACTATACAGAATCCTTCAGTTACCCAACCTCACCACAGCTAAGTGTAACTGGTGTAGGCTGTACGAGGTATGTCAGATATTGTACAGAGAACTGCATATAAATCATGCGAATATTGCTAAGCAGAGATTAATTAAGACACAACAATTATGAAGAAATGAAATCCATTGAGTTGATAAAGAGCATAGCTGATAAGGGATCCATTTTACTGAAGCAGTTTAGAATAAGCATAGTCCTGTTACAGTGTCAAGAATGAGAGAATTCACTCAAATTTAGGAAAACTGTGTCTTTTTCAGAATCAAGGCTCATTTTTCTCTCTGAAACCAGTGCAAATCAAAGACCCAACTCTTCTAGATGTCTGACTGTGGGATGGGTTTTGTTTCCTTGTTTGAGAAAGCACTGGGGGCTTGCAGAGTTCAGTAGTATGAAGCCTCATCACAAAAAATACAGACAGACAGATATTTTCCCAGATTCAGTGAAGTAATTTAGTAAACTCTCCTGTAAAAATTGTAAAGCTCCAGAAGAGACACTGATTAAAGTGGTATCTGGCAGTTTTTCATTTTCCAATGAAATTATACCAGGTTACTAGTCAAAGCAAGATACCTACACATACCTACACGATATATATATATATAAAACATTTCCACCAGTTCTGAAATGTTAGCCTCAGTTTTGAAATTCAATCTGCGATCACTCTGGTTTGCCTTCACTGACAAACATCCTAGAAATATAGAGGACATTTTTTCTACAATCAAATAGAAATTAATTTCTTGCTCTTTTCAAGACTTACAGCAAATCTTATTCCAAAGTGCTGGAAGCTGTAGGAAATATAGTAGCTTGTCTCCTTGGTGAACATAAAAGAGTTCTTTGTCTCGGCTGAACATACCACACAAATTACAGGAATGCGTACTGGCCTGGGTTCTGACCAGAGCCCAACTACATAAATCCAGGGTCGCTTCAGACTTGTACTGAGCCTGCTGGGGATTTACACAGCTGTAGGAAGAAAGAATTTGTTCTAGCTCATATTGAGAAGGTATGTGCAATTATACAAACACTTTTCTGGGCACAAGTAGACTTCTATGGTTACATACTACTGCTATTACCAAGACCAAGCCACATTTTTAAAGCATTTTCTATATCCTTAGAAACAGCACTGAGTGCTTTCTGCAGATATGTTTAGATTTAGTGAAGAGATTTTAGGCAGGATCTTTGTTCACGATGAAGGAAGAAAAAGAATTTTTTAACAGGAAAATGCTGGCTCTTGTGCTTAAGATGTATGCATTGAAGGGAAACGGGCCAGAGGGGGGAACAAACATCATATTCAAGGTCTGAGGATGGCTGCATGCGAATACTTTGCCTCTAAACCTTGGAGCCAAAGTACACGGTGTTCACTCCAGGCTCCGGGCTCAGTGGGTTCCCCTGTTTTGTACATGAGCCCCAGGAAAGCCCATGACCTGACAGCACGCTCCTCCTGTTTGCTTCGCACTTCTTCTCTGCTCACTATTTCACGGAAACAGTCAAAGTTTCTTAAAGATTGTGGGGAAGTCTCTCAGAACAGCAGCAGCTGAGCCTTACGCACGCAGAGCTATGTGGTGGTGCTGCTGGATGGAGGGGTGGTATTTGAAAGGAAACATACAAAAAGCGGTGGAGGAGAAACGTGTCCTGATCACACGCTCTGTTCGTGTCCCTGAGGGATCCGTGGTTTCCCAGGGATCCTGTTCAACAAGACCCACCTCTCTTCCCCCCCACACAGGACCTGGGATCTGAGGAGCCCTAATCTTTCCTTTCCTTTCCTTAGCTGTCACCTGCAACATGAACATGGACAGCACCACTGAGCTGTCACAGCACAGCTCTGTGACACGAAGCACAGCCACCTCCGTGCGTACCATTCCCAGCATCTCCAGCCAGCTCTGGGAATCAAAGCTGCTGTTTGGCTGAAAACACTTCCTGCTGGAGCTTCTGGCATTGCAGATCTTTTAAGGCTTGCAGCTCTCCCATGTTCTTGAACAGGATGAGATACTGCTGGGCAACCTCAGTGCTGCATTCATGGAGGCTTTTGCCAGTGCAGAGAGCTAACCCCAGGTGTTAGATACTCTGAAGGACAAAGGTCGGCTCTCCACTGTCCACAAAGTAAAATTTATGTATATGCAATATTTTCTTGCTGCATCATGCTGGCCTTTTTTGGATATGACAGCTACTTGTCTCATACTGGGTATCAAGGAGAGGGCACTGTGTTCTCCTCAGAGTCACTGGGTATAACCACTTGGCCACTGCAGAGGTAGGAGTAGGAGTTCAAAGTCTTGCTATCCACTAGCTGCTGGGATCACTTCTCTGCTGGAGACTGGTGCCATGCACCAGAGCCGTACTGAGGGATCATGCGACATATCACACAGCTCATCCATGGGATAGGCATGGCTGTGCTATTAACATTTCAACTGCTCCAGGCACATCTGTAAGAGTATATCTGCCATATATTTTCTTTAGTTGAACCATTTTTGTTTTCTGACCGTATGCATTTTTGCTTGTCTTTGTGTGGGTTAATCTTAGAGTATGGACAACGACTGCTTTGGAGAAAGCTGTAGGGCTCTAACTCATTACTGGCTGCTGTGTCTCAGGTTGCTTTCAAGTGAACGGGAAACACAGAGTCTCACTCATTGCTATTATTTGTTATTTTTTCCTGTTCAGATGCAGATGGATAACTGGGCATCTAACACGCACGTTCAGAAGCCATGAATTCCAGAAAATTGCTCTCAGAAACACGGAGAACATTTCCTGCTACAAAAGTACACTGCCAGCAGCCCTCGCGGGTCCTCATTGTGGACGTCACATCACCTTCCTGGACCAACACTTGTTCTGTACTCTCTGAAGCTCTGGAAAACACACTCTGTTTGGCATGCAGTCTGACAGGCCCCTGCCGTGTTCCCCTGCTGAGCCTCTACGTGGTGCAGAGCCAGCAGGAGTGTCTGCTTCCCTTCACGGTATGTGTGAAATTATGTCTCTTGGGGTCTAACAAACATGAATGCAATACATGGTTGCAGTTCAGTAAAGAAAGTTACTATTTACTACAAATTTATATCTAAAAATTAGCCATTTTCAAAGAGCATAGTTTCATAGACTTCATGGAAGAGGTGAATTTTATGAAAGAATTATGTTTAAAAGGAGGAGTGTCACATTTTTGATCTGTGAAGTTGTCATGTGCATAAATTAGGCTTTGTACTGTTCCCTTCTAAAACATCTGTTGTACCTCTCCCTTTCATGTGCTACTTTCTGTACATGTCTGCTTCTCCATGAAAATTTTCAAACACAACTCTACAGCTGCAATAATTTGGATGGTGAAATGGTCTGTATAACCTGTTGATTACACAAATATCACCACTTTGGGAGGGGTTCCAGACGTTTCAGGAGAAAGGATCAGAATTCAAAATATTTTTTGCCAAATTTGAGAAATATCCTGAAATAATAGAATCATTTAGATTGGAAAAGACTCAAGATCATTGAGTCCAACCATAAACCTAACACTGCCAGCTCCACCACTAAACCATGTCCCTAAGCACCACATCTACATGTCTTTTAAATATATAGATCTAAGTCAGTAAGCACAAGTATTTCACTCATCTAGGGATATGCAGCAGAATAAACAGAGATGGAGAATGACTCTACAACAAAAAATTTGGGATTACAAAGCGTCATAAAGTTCACAAGACTCTATGAAGTCATACTATTCTAAACAGTCATACTGAGCACTCTCATTTATGCAATGTATTGTAAACACACAGTATTAACCCTTCCACTTTATTCAGCAATGGTGAAAACATTCTGAAATACTTTGCCAAGTTTTCACATCTCAGGGAAGGTAGAGTGCAACTGGGAAAAAAAAAATCATAGCAAATGTGATCTGCAAGAAGACTGTGGCTAATGGTGGTGTTTGTTTTGTAGAATAGGTTATAGACAATGTGACAAGGATAACTAAGGGGATACCAAAGAAACATTTTCTGGAGATGTTGCGAAATCATTCTGATTAGGGGCTTTAAGAACAGACACTTGTCTTGCTCCCTAGGATGAATTTACATCCTGGCATGTCACTGCAGGATGGACTAGGTAATCTGTTTCACAACTGGTTCCAGGCCTGTTTTCTGTGATTTTGCATTATGTCCCAAGTTAATTTGTGTTTGGGGCTAAACACCTGCTTTTGTATTTGCTAGGTATGTCCTGACACTGATCCAACATGCACTTGCTGACAGCAACCTCAGGTCTCATTTGGTGATCACAGCTCACCAGAGCACAACTGCACTTTGACACAATCCCTCTACTTGCCCCATCATATGAATCTTCTGCTCATGGCAGGCTGTCTTTTTTATTTAAACAACAATTCCTCATTTTGATAATCACAGTTTTTAAAGACAGAGGAACCCTCAGATCATTGGTTTGCCTTCCTTCATATTACAGGCTATTGTATTTCACTAAAGCACCCATATATCATTAAAGCACTTCCTCCAGAAAGACATCTAGCTTTCATCTAAAGATTATACAAGATGGAGAATCAAGTACTTCTGCTGATAATTTCTTCCAGTGGTTAATCACTGTCATTGTGAAAGTTGCACCTGGTTTCTAATTTGCATTTATTGGCTTTAGCTTCCAGGGATTTGTTAATATATTTCCTCTTTTGGCTAGATTGAACATGCTTGGTTTTTATACTTTCTTCCTCTAAACATAATCAGGTCCCTTCTCAATCTTCTGGTTGGTAAAAGAAAGAGAACAAAGTATAAGCCTAACTGCAAGGCATTTTTACAGGCCCTTAATAACTTCCAAGCCCTTCTATATATTAACTCTTCTCGTTTTTTTGATGCTACGTTACAATACTGGACTCAGCAATGCTGTACAGAGAGCTGAAAAATACCCCTCCTCCTGTTTGCATGACTGGTAATCACATCAACTCTTTTGCCATAACATTGTGTTTCTCTGGGGCTTGTCCAAGACAGCAAAGTTCACACTCAAGACTTGAGCCAGCAGTGCGTACCCAGTTGATAGGCACAACTCTAGTGTGAGCCCCCACTGCCTTCTCCCCAGCTTCGCTCGGGTGTCCTGCCTAGTGAGCCAGCTCTTTATTTCAGACATCTGCTGTTGTACTGAAGGCTGTTTTTCAGAACTGTTCTTTCTCTATTAGGTAAAGCACAGCAAGCTGACTATCTTCCTTAATGGACCTAACTTCACTAATAATGATATCTGGTCCTCTGCAGCTTCTCGAATCAGGAGCGGTTTTACATCTCTATCTCATAAATATCTATTCTGTTTCAGCCTTCAGAAAGGGCAGGGGAGCCCTGCTATTTCTGAAGTACTCCTGAATTTGCCCCTTCATCTCAACAGGGCATGCTGTTTATCACATTGACTTTCTGATCTAGCTAGAGAACAACTTGATACTTCTCAGTGAGGAACCAAGACAGAGCTATATTAAAGGTTGCTTATTACACAAATCACACAAAGTCAGGAAAGCCCCGGAGCTGAAAACAGAGAGCGGGAGAGTACATGGGGAAGTGTCCTTTTTGGTTACCCTTTTCTCAGTCTTTCCTGGGCACTTGTGTATGGACTCTGTTCCTACTGGTCTCCCCTGTTGACCTAACTCTAATGAGTCCAAAGAGCTTCCCTGGAAAGGACAGGGGGATGGTAAAGAAAAGGAAACCAGGAAGAAAGTAAATAACCTTTCTTTGGTTATTTGGTGGAGGACAACAGATGGTGACAAGAGGGGAAGTGAGCATTAAAGCGTCAAAAAATGTTAACGTGAGACTGAGTGAGGACTCTGGAGCAGAGCAGCTCCAGCTGATGGGGCCTGTTCCTACTAGTTTTCCCTTGGGATGGGAGCCATCCCCCACAACTCCCAGAGTCCCTCTGACAAAAAGGGCTGAAAAAGAAACAAGGGAGAAAGACGTAACTACAGGGACTAGCAAATGAGGAAAGTGAAGTGGGTGAGGGTACAACACACAGAAGAAGCCAGACAGGGCAGTGAGCACAGAGCCTGCCCGGCTCGTGGCCAGCTTTGATCTCTCGTTTTGGTAGCTTTTCTCTGGAAGCAACGTAGTGTTGCAGATTAAAATGTTTTGCTGGACGCACAGTGTGAAGTTAGGAATTCGTGCAGTTGTGTAATGAAGGGGCAGGGTCACGTGAAGAGACATGTCAAGGCCTATGGCACTGGGCTCGGTGTCCGTGCCTGGAAGAGAGGTGTAGTCAGAAATAGTTAAACACCACAATTTGTGCTTAAAAGCTTAACTTATGTCCCAAGCACATTCCAGAGTTGAAACCGCAGCTTACGCAGACTCGCCTAAGTTAACATGTAAAGTAGCTGTGCCTATACAAGAGAAAATGCAACTCTGATGGTGCCAGTTCCACAGGACAGGTGCTTAACTGGCCTTCAGGCTGCCCTGCAGCCCATGCTGAGCCCTGTTCTGTCCCAGTTAGGAGCAGTACTTGATCTGAGGCAGCTGGTTTATGTCTGTGTGCGCTGCAGCTGCCTCCTGGGATTGCAGGGCAGGCATCTGAGCTGCGGGGAATTTTGCTGTGGTGCTTTGAAGAGGCCACTGGCTGCATCTGCTTGGTGTGTTTGTTGAAGATTGCCAACCTCACAGCAGAACTGACGTAATGGGCCAGACACTTGTCACGCTGTAGAGTACAAAGTGTGGTGTCTTTCCTTAAGACTGCTCTCTTTACCAGCCTGAGGCAAGGTTTGAGCCATCCCAGCTTTCTTCCCCACCCTATTTGCAGAACCATTGGAGCTTTTTGTGAACACATGCCTGAGCCCCCCGGTTCATAACTTAGTCACACTGAAAGACCATGCTGTAAACCATGGCTGCTCAGGAGTGGTTCAGTGAGTCAGAGCTCGAAGCACCTGAAGCAAATGAGTCATATGTTCATCTGTTGCCTCTCCTGTGAGGAAGGTGACCTCTGGCAGCAGTGTCTTATATTGCTTCAAACAGATTTGGTAGAGCTCACTAATAAACTGGCAAATTCTGGCTGTAGGAGAGCTTATCTGCTGGGTATGTCTCAACTCCCTTGAATTCTTGTTGAAGCTCAGGGGAGCCGACATCTGTGTGAACACTAGCTGAGATGCTCCAGACACCTTTGGATCCTGGGTGCTCCCTAGCATTGTCATGTCTAAGCTAAAGAAAGGTCATGGCTGGGTAAGAGATTCCAGGTAGCCTCAACTAATACTGCATGGAGAAAGAGCATGAGAGGGGTCTACCATGATCCTGGCCAGCCTGGTTCATATTCACACTGCCTTCTGTGGATCTAGGTGACCACTACAAAGCGATACCAAGCTCAAGGAGGTGCTGAGCAACATACAGGATATAAGGGTTCAGCAGCCCCGGACTGCAGGCAGTCTGAATCACCATAGCAGGCAGTGAGAATATGGCCCAATATCCTCCAACCCATGAGACTGACACAAAGCATCACCGTGGAGCACAGTGGATTAGTAATCTGTGCATTTATAATGTTCATCTTGCCTTAATGAGTCAGACCAGCTGTCCTCGAGGCAGCCATTGCACAGTGGTAGCTGTTGCCTGAAGGAATAAAACACTTTCACAAGCGACAGCTATAGAATGATTTTTCCTTTCTAACACTTGCTCTGGTAGCTCATCTTTGAAGCAGGAGCATCCACAAACCTTCCATCAGCATTTGCTTTTTTGATAATCATTAACATGGTGAATGTCCTAAAAGAGCAGTATAAGAGCGTAAGAAATGCCCTCCTGAGTCAGACCAAGAGGCCATCAGCCCACCCTCAAAAGGAAAGGCTATTTGGGGGAGTGCCCCAGCCCAGTCACTGCCTGCAGTTCATTCTCCTCACACTCCCCTCATTCCACGGCTGCCGTATGAAGAATGACAGAGGATACATTTGGGGCTGTTCCTCTTGGTATCTGCTTCTGGTCCTGTTCCCCATGAGTTTGTAGAACCCCTTTTTGAACCTGTTGCCACAGCCTGACTCCAAACCCTCCTGAATGCAGGTTCCAGAGGTGCACAGCCCAACGAGCAAAGGAGCACGGACAGCAGGGGTGACTATGGCCTGGGGATATCACACTGCCTCAGTGCTCCTATTTATGACTCAAGTTCTGCCTCTGTGTTATGCAGGGCCAGAGGAGAAGGGCATGCCCAACCACTACATCTCGACTAGCAGCAGGCAACAGGTAGAGAGCTGAAAACTCGAGGAGTGATCGCACGTGGTGTTAGTAGCATAACAATCAGCTGGTTTTGATTCTTATCACTGTTCACTGCTTTATGGCTTGGCTCCTGCCCCCAGTCTTATCTCAGTGCTGTGAATTCAAAAGCCTTCTTCCACATTATGGAAATATATTTCATATTATAAGTTTGACATTTCCAGCCTGCAGTTTCATTGAACACTGTTTTGCAGCAAGTGAGAGAAAACTTTGCACGGATTCGAGCCTGCATTTCGGAGCTCCGTTCGCTACCCAGAGAAGGTTGTTTCCCGCTGGGGGGACATGGAGTGGTACAAGCTGTGCAGGATGGATTGCAACAGTTCAAACAATACAGCAGACACACAGCAGCAGGAGGCTCAACAAACAGTTCTGTTGAGGTAAGAAAATGTTGGGAAGGTAGTGGGAGCCATCCACCAGACTTGCCACTTGTTAGCACATTAATATGATAGTCTATGTGGTATCTAAGGTCCACAGAAGGGAGAGAGTAATTAAGAAAATAAGCCCTCCAAAAAAAACCTCATGTGGCAATCTCTGAATGCTCACAGAAACAAGACAGAACCGTGCCTGCTGTTCTCTTGATGCACTAGTACTTTATCCCTGCTCCTTACACTTTACAAGGCCATCAATAAGGTGCAGCTGCTAATGCATTAAGAGCACTGTCCCTCTCACTTCCCACTTCATAAATCATGCTTTATAAAGACACCTCTCTCACGTCCCACCTACACTCACATAGCTTAGGAAATTTCATAAAAGCCTAAAAGCGAGTTCTACAGCTAAATAAGCATTCCTGCATCATGGGAGGTACTTCTGTTCACCCCAGCTCTAGGCTGTGTGTTATTCTGTATCCCATGCCACAGCAGCTCCCAAACTTACTTCTAAGGAAGAAGGCCCTGAGAAGGGGGAGTAAAGTGTTTTGAAACATCACATGCAAACACTTCCTTTCTGCTCAGGCTTTGTGAAATTTTGGGCCTGGCTATTGATGATTTGCCTGGAGAAAGTAGAAAGAGCAGGGACTTTAGCTAAATAAGTCTTGTCGGACAGGTTAGTGACATGAGTTGGCATGGTAGGACAGCCTGGTGTTTGTCTGGGATTTCAGTACACATACCTACTGGTGTCTCGTTTCCCAGGATTCTCAGTGGGAATGAACATGCACACAGGTCTGTCCAGTGCTTCTGGAGCCAATCGCACAGGTGTGTGGTCACTGTTTAGCTTGAGCAGTGGCTCTGACGTGACCCTATGTACTGTGAACATGCCAGAAAATTTTAGGTATTCAGCGATCTAGCTGTCTCCGAGATCCAATGTCCAGAAATCCTGCATGAATATATCAAGTTCTCAAATCCATCCAGGCAGATTCCTGTAGGAAAGGGGACATATCTAGGGAAAACTATATGTACAGCACTCCTGGGACAGGATCTAATGGATTTTGGTGCATGCTAGTGGCTGTATTCTCAGCTGGTTGCCTATACTTGCATAAGTTGGAGGGAAGCTAACACCACATGAGAGCATGTGCAAACGGAGAAAGCAGAGCAAGGTTCACAGGAAGAAGTATTTTAAAAGTAGTATCAACTGATGTGAAAGGACAGGCAGTTATCAAGAGGGGAAGGACTCAGATAGAAGTGGCATTCTCTTCTGAACATAAGGAAACATCAGCTCCAAACCATCTTTCATTTCAGACTTCACAGGCTCAGAGTCCACCTGGTTTTGGAACTTTGTCAGTCCTAAAAATTAATCTAGACTCCCAAAAGTGAAATTTCTCCAGTCCTTCTACTTTATTTAGATCCTTAAACCCTTCCAGAGTCATGCTGTGATTAGGCAGGCTCCCCTAGCTGTAATTAAGACTCACTTCTAGTGTCTATCCAGGAAGCCTTTCTCCTAATTTACTGCTCCTCTGTGTTTTCTTAGGGCCTTGAGGTATTTTTCCTGACCATTTCAAATGTGATTTGTGCTTTAACTTCAAAGCTGGGGGTTGGAACAAACAGAGTACACTTTTGAGACAAGACCTTATTTGGCACAACAAAATCCAGGACATCTTCTAGTGCAGCTGAAGTAATGAAATAGCTACATTCAAAATTAAGTTATACATGAATATAGGGAGTTTATACTCCACTAAGCGATCTTTGTTCCTCTAGATTATGCAAATATATTATATTTTTCATTGCAAGGGGATGTAAGACACCTGCTGCAGTGATAGGCTGTGGTATTATATACTTATTTGAAAGTCTTGACCACCATTTTTACAATCTACTTCCATTTTCTCATAGGAACGGTGTACATAGATGCAACACTAATTCCTCCTTTTCTGACAGTTTACCAACCTGTATTTGCTCTTGTACACTAGCTGGAACAGCAGTCTGACCAACATTTGTGCGATTAATTCCAGTATACCCAAAACAGAGAATGATGTAGTAGATTTTAGTATTTAAAACAACAAAAAAACCCACGCAGCACAACAGCAAACCCACAACACTCAAACAACAAGCAAACAAAAACCCACTCTCAAACATGCATGGATTCTAACTTGAGGAATTTCTTGGGGAGGACAAGAACTCCATAACCCAGGAGATGTGGCCATTCTTCAGAAACTTCATGCAGTAAACTGTACTTAAATTGCTGCACAGAGCATCTCTGCCAGAAAATATCTCATACAGTATTAGAGAACCCTTGCAGAGGGTCAGCTGAACAGGTAGGAGGAGCTCCTTGCCATCCTTGTAAACGAGAAGCCTCTCACTGACAGCTGAACACATAATCCCCTTCCCTTCACCACATTCAGAACAACGCCCGCACTGGAGACTTTGAATTTTCCCGGTTTCTGTACAACAGCAAATACCACAGACATCAGTCACACTTGCCAGCCCTAGTCTTCCCTCTCAGTTGCTCCATGCTAACTATATTTCATTCCCCGTTTCCACTGCCTTGCTTCCCTTTGAGCTGTTCGTGACAGGCATCAAATGTTTCTTCCAAGAATGCATGCCTTATAAAGCAAGGGGAAAGAAAGGTTAAATTAATACCTTTTCTGTGGCTTCATTAGTGGATACAATTTATAGTGATCCTATTTCGTTTGAAAAATATCCAAAATAAAACTAGAGAGATAATTCAAAGAACATAGAGATCCGAGACCACGATGGCTGATATTTATAGTACCAGAGCACTGCTGGCCATTTGCTTGTGCAAATCAGTTGTACTCTCTAGGCAAATGTGCATTCCCCTAACAGCTAAACCACAAAGAGGCAAGAATATTCCTAGCTGACTAGTAAGCACAGGAGGCAGGCTTTGTTACAACTTGCAATCATTTGAAACCCAAATATTTGTTAAAAGTATTGAAAAATGCTTACTCTTTTGAGATCACCAGCATCACCAAAGCTAAGTCTCAGCAGCAGCTGCAGGGCAGGAAACATGGCCAGTCTGCAATAGGATGAAAAGCATTTTTCAAGTCACCAGTAGCTCATTTTTTGTCAGATTAGGCAGTATAATGGCATTAAGGGATTCTATCTAGAAACTGTGGTAACAGGAAGGGAAGTCACAGCAGCTACCTCAGGTTTTGTTTGTGGTAAAATGTTTCTCCTGGTCTCTGACCAGCATGTGCTGGTGTGACTCAGGTTGTGAAAGGGGTAAATTGGAGGTGATGGGCTACAGATGCAATGCAGCCACGGTTTTGATGAATTAAAGGTGCATCAGCATAGCAAATGCTCTGTCTATAGCTCTGCAAGAGAACTGTACCTTTTAGGCAGTCCAGCTACCCCCAGGTCAAGAACAGCCCCTGTTAGCCATCTTCATGAGTTCCTAAAAGGAGCCCATAATAATTTCTTCATTCCCAGTGACTCGGAGGTGAACACAAGGGATAAATTCAGTTGGGGAGGTATATTTTGTTAGGGAAATTGGGCTTGATCTGACATCAGCAAGGCTGCCACAGCTCCATGCCCCCAGGCCCAAGTGGTTGTGAGGCTAGGCGTGTTCCCAGCAGGCAGATGCACACAGAGCACATGTATGTAACACATACACACATGCACAGTTGGTCACAGATCACAGACGCTCAGAGCACTCACACGAACACAGTCTGTGCCAGTGGCCTCAGCCTGCTCCCCTCTCTGGCTGAGCAGGATGGAAATCCACTACCAGTAGTATATATATACATATATATATATACACACACACATATATCTATCTCCATACGTACAACGTGGATCCCTCCAGCAGCTGGGCTCAGACAAGCGTCCTGACCAGCCCGCTGTTTACATGGGACCGGCTTGTGTTATCCCCTTACCTCTGTTAAGCTTTGCCAAATGCTCCCTACAGGACATGTGTTAGCAGCCTCACCTAAAATACATCTTATCCTTTATTCAGAGTTATTAACTAGTACTTTGGATCAAAGGCCAGATTTGCTGAGAAGACTCAGTACTTCACCATCACTAAATATCAGGCAGGGTCAGAACTCGAAACTTCCTCACCTAACTAGTCTGTCAGGGTAGAAGCTGGTGTCAAACGTGCCTGATGTTTCTAGAAACTGTTGCTGAATGTCAGTGATGAAGAAATTCTTTGCAGTCACTTACTTAGTATTACATCAAAACTGGGAGGTGGGAATCACACCTACTGTTGCTGTCTTAAGAAAGATCTCTAGGATAGACTATATACTTATTAAAAAAAAAAAAATCCCATTCAGCCTTCAAGTGAGAAGGCCAAGATTAGTCTACTTGAACTATAATTGATGCAGTAATGGGAAGTGGCACTGTCCCTCAGAGTCCCTCCTACACACACAGACTCACTGACCATAAGCACAAAGCATAGAATATAAGACAGTTGTGGATTGTTCCATCTTCTTCCAGCAGTGGCACAAGACCTGTTGGTGTTCCTACAGTGAACCTCTCAATCCATTTCATATTGGCTTAAATACAAGGCAGAGCTCGAAAAAATGCTTTTGAATAGATGAGATATTTTAGCGAGATTTCTCTCCTCTCTCCATAGTGGGACCTGTGCTATTCAAACAGACCACACATCATCGCCTGTCAAGAGAGGCTTAGGGTAGAGGCAGCTCTTGCACGCTCTGCTTTGTGTTTCAGATCACAATTTTGACTAGCCAGTCCAGCAAAGAAATGGTAAAGCAGCTGGAAAAGAAGTTAAAAGATGTAGACCTTGTGAGTTTGCGAAGAATACAGATCATTGAGGTTTTGAAGAGAGACTTTCTGGAGCCTGAGGATGTGGAACAGTGCATGCCAGCAGAAGAGCCCAGCAGCAATGGTGAGTATCAGACAGACAGGGTGCCCAGGGAAGTTATGGCTTCAGACAGCAGGACAACCACTAGTTCTTGCTTTGGTCTGACATATGCCACTTTCCTTTGTGCCATTTAGTGTCACTCATGTAAGTGGGAACTACTGTGCCTGCAGGAACACCAAAAAGTTTCTACCATAGCACTTCTCTGGGGCTTTATCACATTTGGGCAAAATTAGCCTATAGACTTCCTGCATTACTGCATCTCTCTTAGTATTACCTAAAATTGACTTCATGTGCCATACAGCTGTATTGAGGGATTAAAGAGAAAAATGCATAGAATTTATGCGGGTAACACACTTGACACACACATACTCATACAGCTGAACATCACCCTGGGCAACTGACTGGCTGATCAAAAGGTCCTTGGTGCAGGCAGAGGCAGCCAGAATCCTCAAAGCAGATGGTCAGGGGAGAGAGAAGCAGGCAGACAGGCAGAAGGGAGGGAAGGAGAAGCAGGCAGGCCACTTACAGTTTCAGTGATCCCACAGAAATAACCCCCTCCTCCCCCTCAAGAGCTTGTCCTTTTACAAGGTGTTTGGTTTCTAGACAGCTCTTAGCCTTTAGTCCTTTCCCCCAGACTACCTATTGCACAGTGCTAAGAGCTACTTTCCCAGCCCAAGTCAGGTACTTACCCTGTTGATTAGCTGTTTTTTTGTCACTGACGTTGTTTTTGCTTAGCTGCTGCTTCTTTTCTCTATGCTTAGGGCAGTTTTTCTTGAGCTCTTAAGGTTGATACTTCTTCAACAACCAGTAGTGGCCCACGAAGGAGCTCTCTGTAGCCCTGCTGCCTGTCTTCCAATCTACGTCTCAATTTCAAAGGCCTTGTTTTTCCCCCACCTGACATTTAAACCCCCCATCAACCAGACACACCTGGTACCAAGCTCTGGTTCACACAGCGAGTTCTCACAACGAGTTAATAACAAGCTTAAAAACCTGAGTCCTGATGCCTTGCAAAGTTAGTGTAAGACCTGTCACTAGCAATGGCAATATTGTTTTTACTGAGTGACAGGCAACGTTGGATGTTGTTGCCTTACCTGTCTCTAGCTGTTCTTCTTCTTTTCTGGTTGCACTAGCAAATTTGTGGTCAATTGGCAGAGCAGGGGCTGGGGGTGTTTGGGTGGGTCACAGGTTCCCTTTTGCCCCCTCCCTCACACACCTGGCCACATGCTTCATTAGTGAAAGAGTGAGTACACCCCAGACCCTGAATGTTATTTTTCCTGGCCATACCTCTGAAGAACTCCAGCCTCAATCTGACAGTTTTCAGCAGTAAGAATTTAAGCTATAGTAATGAGAAATTCAGAAACAGGAATTCGTGTTGGCTCCTGTTTTGAGCCGTTTTGTTTCAAAGCGAAAGGTGCTGAGCAGACTCTAAACCAGCCCGATGGTGATCAAAGCCCAACACCACAGCGGTTCAGTGGTAGAAGCCTGTACACTGCAATGCTGCTGTAACTGCAACTTTCATTTCTGTATTTCGTTTTACCCGACTTTCAAATCTGCTCAGTTATTTCAGCTCTTTCTCAAGACTGATAAAATGACTGCTAAGTAGCAGGAGCTCATGCTGGCTTTCCCCCACCTGCAGCGCAGCACTGACCAGGCACCTCTTGCTACAGACGATGACGGCTCTCCCTGCTGCCTCTGCATCCCGCTAACCTGGTAGCAGACCAAACACTGAGGTGTATAATCAAGTACTTAATATAAATGCTCTTACTACATGTCTTCTTGCCCTGAAGGGGCAGAGTCCCTCCGTGAGACGTAGCTGGTTATTCTGGACTCTGCCTGTCTGAAAACAGAGGCCTCGGGGAGAGCGCTCATCTCTGCAGGTAAAGCTGCTTGGCCAGAGAAATGGAGCGCCTGCTCTTCCTGACCAGCACCGTTACCACCAACACGGGAACAGTGAGTCCTAAGGAAGAGGATCAATGTTCTGTCACTCTGACGTGACTTTAGAATTAATTTAACATGCCAAAACCACACCAAAACTGCAATTACAAAACTGTGGAAGGAGCTGTTGCCTACAGCTCCAAGGCTGAGGTATTCTTTAAAAGCACTGCCCTTGTCCATGTGGGAAGAGGACAGTGTTTTGGGTGGCTGCAAATGCTGGCTTCTCAAGTGAGGAGGATTATTGTCAGGACTTTGCATCGAGCTGGTGCTCCTTTAAACACACGTTGATGTTTAGCAATTTACTCACGGGGCTGTGTGGCAAAGTAACATTCATCTTCTGTACGAGGGGTAGTACTTTTCCATCCCTGCTACAAAATTCCCCATTAGTTTGGCATTTCAGTTTTGTGGTCTCTGATTTCTCACAGCATCACGTATCCAGTGTCCCTTGCTTAGGGAAAAGGAGGAAATGGTTTAAAATTGTAAGAAGAGTCTCTGAGGCCGGTGCTAATATGACCACAGCAGAGGATGGTTTGCATCAGTCACAACTGGTCCTCTGAAGATGGTAGTAGCCATCCACCCACCCCATTGATGAGAAGGGCGTTGGTGTGGCCTGTGGAGCAGCTCAGCTTCTAGTAGTGTCCTTTCAAGAGGGTTGGCATCACAGTGCTGTGCTGTGATTTGCATGGAAATGGCTTCTGAAGCACTTCTGTGAAAGCACTTGAGGGGAGGTATAGTGGAAAATGCAAAAGAATGTTCTTTTCTATGGCTGAAAAATATTTGTGCTTTTTCATCTTTTTTTCCCGCAGACATTGCAGTCCTGGGAATGGACATTGATGTGCAAACCGTAGAGGACAATGTCATCAGCTTGGAGATGCTGTTTAAGACATGGCTACATGACTATGGCACGGAGAGAGAACACCTCCATCTCCTCCTTCCATCAGGAGGCCTCAGCCATGCCACTGCACCCAAGACCACCCTAAGTATTTCATTTTCTCTCCCCCTCTGCAGGGAGCTCCTAAATCCCACAGCCTTAACAATTACCCAGGCCTGTATATGGGCATGTTCCCTCACATTTAGAGACCCAAGTAAGGTCTCTGGGTGGCTTTGAAAGCTGACTGGAGTTTCTGTTGTCTCAGACTGAGGGGCCATTTGCTATATGCCTATATAATATCCTATTATACTGGAGTTAGTGTCATCAGCGTGCTGGGTTTCTCCACAAACCCCGACAGAAAAGCTGGCAGGAGATGTGTGGCCCTGAACCCTGCATGGTGCTGGGAAACGAGCTTCTGCTCCCACTACAGCCGGCCGCTCATCACCAAAGCTGGAACATGCCGCCCAGTTACCAACCAATCGTTGTTTCATTAACAGGCCAATGGTATTTCCCCCTGTGTGTAAAATGTGGACAGATTGTTGCTTTGTGTCACAGGCTTTAGCGTTGTTCTTCCCTTAATAGTTGCTGTTGCTACATTGACTGAGTGTTTCTAAGTGCTTTGAGGATGTCATGTGCTCAACACTGCCATTCCAGCAATTAAACCAATCTCCTCCTAGTGTGCCTGAAGTGCGATTTGCAGGAGAGACTGCTCGACCCGGCTCTGGTTTCTGGGACAGCGGATGGCACGGTGAGAGCAGCAGATGTGAATTCACCCTGCCAGATGGCAGCCTGGCCAGCTACAGTGCTGTATAAACTCCGGGTTGTAAAGTAAGTGTAAAGTGTCGTAGAGTCTTCTTGCAGGTCTCACGGTGGCTGTGCTTCACTAACACGAGCTGTATATTTGCAGGGCTCTGAAGTCTGAAGGGGTCTGTGAGTCTGTACTGTACGGACTGCCCTTCATCATCAAGCCCACAAGCTGCTGGCAGCTAGACTGGGATGAACTGGAGACAAACCAACACAGCTTCCACGCGCTATGTCATAGTCTTCTGGTGAGTGCCTGAAAATTGCAGTCTCCTGGGGAGGGATTGACATAGACAGGAACAGTTAGTGCACATCTAGTAAGATCTGTCCAGCCTGCACCAGAAAACATGTTCCAAAAGCTGCTGCTTCATCTCCTGGGCCAGAGTTGGGCTTGTAAATACTTCCAGCCAACGCATCCACTGGAAACATGCTGCAGCACCTCAAACCTTAGAGAAGACACTCCAGCCTATCAGAAATCCAGTGTTTGGAGGTACGAAGTGCAAAAGTCAGTGTTGGAGTTAGACATGCATCTTTGTGGAAATAATTAACCAAGGCTTCCATTACTGACAAATCATAAAGCAAAATTGGGTGTTTTCCAAGAATTTTGTCTTGCATTCAATTAAAAAACCCACAAACACCACACTATCCTCAACCATAATGCAAAATAGTGTTCTTATTCCGATGTGTGTGAATGTCTCTGCTCCTGAAGCCAGCAGCCCCTACAGTGAACGTGCTGAGGAAGCGGCTGTTGCCCATTGCTCACATCGGTTTTGGCTTTTGCCATTTAGAAAAGGAAGTGGATGCTTTTGGCCAAACGTGAGCAGAACACTAGTCCCAGCTGGAACATCACAGTGCATTCCTACTACGTCATTGTCCCCTCCGACTCTGCCACTCTACTCATCAAAGCAGTCGCCACCAGAGAGCTCTTGCTGCCGTCGACCTTCCCAGCCCTCCTTGACGAACATCCTGAGGGAGTGCATGGCCCTATAGAGGTAAGGGCAGCCCTGCACAAGTGTCTGTGGAAAGGATCCCAGCTGTACAAGCAGGGACCAGAGTAACGATCAGCCTTTATGCACAGGACATGCAGCTGCTGCTGCAGATGTATCTCCCTCATTGCTGGGGAACATGGATCTCCTCAGACTGCAGAGAGAGGCGCTTTAGGCATAAGATAAATTGATACATAAAGTGTCTCTTTCTTGCAACAGATTCAGGCTTCTGCATTTCGTATTGTGCATCCATATGAACTTCTCCTGAGTTGTCTGCCTCTGCTTCAGGTGATGCCAGGAGGGGCAGAGCCCTCACTATAGGTCTTAGCAGATGAGTAGAGGAGGAAACAGCTGTGAAAATGTCTAGTGACAGCTGGAATATGATGGAGCACTCCAAAACTTCTTCCCAGCAGCCAATATGTCCTACAGCTTTCTTCACGGACAGCAAACGCCCGTCCTTCGGAGCAATGTTGCATGTCTGTTGTGGGGAGGGGGAAGAGGCCTTATGAAGCAGGGAGCTGAGGGTGACAGTGCCCACACAGGGTGCTCCAGCTTGTTGGCTGATTCTGGGCACAGAGGGGGATAGGACTGCATCCTGCAAGGGAAGGCTTAAATCCATTAAGACCTGGCTGCAGATGCCTCTTGTTCTATGCACAGCCAAGAGTGGTCCTTGTGGGGAGCAGCACAGCCAAAGATCCCTTCTCCCGTCACTGCAGGGTGGCACAGAGTGTCTGTAACACTCATCCCTGCAAAAAAACCCTCAACACTAAAAATGACAAAAAAAAACCTAAGCAAACCCCCCAGCCTCTCCCTGTCACATCTCATAGCCACTGGATTATTTCTTCTGTCTAAGCAGAGTGCCCTGAACAGCTTAGAAGTCGAAGTCGCTTATAACCCCCTGCACCTCAAAAGCAACCTCTACAAGTACCTGAAGAGTACGCTGTACAAACCTCTGCAGAGGCAGCAGGCCCAGCCCAGGGAGCAGCGACCAGAGCGGCACCAACCCAAGCAGGTATGCCTCTTGCCTTTGACTAGCCTAGACGGTCCGCTCTGCCCTTCTGGCCTGCTCCCTGCAGAAGGGCAGAGGGCAGCTCCCCGAGATCCTCATGGTACAGGGAAGGCAGCGTGTGCCAGGGGCTGGCAGAACAGAGGGACAGGCGTAGCATAAGCTCATGCAAGTGAGGAGAGGGATGCTGAAGAGCTGGCACATGCAGACACAAGCGGACAGTGCGCTGTGGGACAAGCCAGCGCCTCCTTCCACGAGGTGCATTCACATTTTGTCCCTGTATTGCAGCACCAGAGCAGAGCCAAAGCCACGGTGGCACCCCTTCTGATGGCACCTTCTCCTGTCCAAGTGTTCAGACCAGCAGCGGTGAGGAGAGACTCCGGTGAGCGCTCCCTGCTCCCCAAAGAGTACGACGAGTTCCTGCAGTGAGCCCAGGGCACCGCTGCAGCTCACTGCGGTCGCAGCGCGGCGTCTTGCTCGGCTCCGAGCCTCCCGCGCCGGGCCGGAAGCGGTCAGGCATGACACTAAGCTCGGCCTTGCTCAGACAGGCACTTCCCAGCGTTTGTTCCTCCTTGTTGTTTTACGGTTTTGTTAGTCACCAAGTCGGTCTGCAGGAAGCCTGCTGCTCTGGGCCCTCTGTCCAGAGATTCAGCTATCCCCCACTACACCCCGCATTTCCCATTCTTGTCAGCACACATCACCAACACGCCTCAAATTTTGGTTTCTGAGACTAGGCAAGTACAGGCCACAAACCACAGACTGCTGTCAGTGGTGCAGAAAAGCTGCAAGCAGGGTGGTGAGGAAGTCAGACAGATAAAGCAGGCAGTAATGCTGAGCTGCCCTCACCCTGCAGGAGCAGGTTCAGCAGGGTGTCTGAACAGGCATAAAACTGGGCTTTTGGAAGCCCAGAACGCTGCCCTCCTGCAAGCAGCACTACCATGATGATGCTGATTTGCTCACCTCCATAACCGGTCTCACTGCCTGACTCCCCAGCTCAGGAAGGGGTTTGTAGCGAGTGCCAAGCCAGCTGCAATGCCCCGGCTGGCTCCTGCACAGGGACAGCTCACCACAGCTGGAGCTGCGGCACAGCACCATCCTCCCAGCCCGCTGCTGCTTGGATGCCCTCCTCCTTACAGAGGCACACAGGCTGTGCCCGTGGGACTGCTCTGCAAGCCCACACGGCAAGTACGGGGGGTGAGGGAGGGGAGTTAGCTCTCTGGAGCTTCTGCCCAGTGCTTGCACAGATACTAGCCTGGTTTTCAGTGCAGGCAGAGAACAGCTGCCCCTGGCAGGGCAGGAGCTGAGGTGGGGAGGTGTCACTGGGCTTCCTGGGGGCCAAGCACCCGCAGCGGTTTGTGTTCTTCTTTGTTCTGACAAGCTGTTCCAAAATAAAGTTACCCACCATAACGTTCACTTACTGCCTGGAGTTCATCACGTGTGCTGCACGCGGCAATCCCAGCGCTGACCTGTACTTCCCGAGAAACAGCTGCAGTTGTCTGAGGGCGTGATGCCAACACCACGCTCCCTGGGGGGCTGCTACAGCAGAGCCATCAGAGCCATCTCCTGTCCCCGGGATCCCAGCTCAGTGACAGGCCCTGCCAGCCACCCAGGGCATGAACCTGCTCCTCCCATGCCCTGGCAGCACTCCGTGCCTGGCAGGAGGCTGCATCTCGGG
The DNA here is from genome assembly GCF_013368605.1 of Nyctibius grandis. Taxonomy (NCBI): domain Eukaryota; kingdom Metazoa; phylum Chordata; class Aves; order Nyctibiiformes; family Nyctibiidae; genus Nyctibius; species Nyctibius grandis. The sequence goes on along the minus strand of NC_090663.1, from coordinate 150,541 downwards.
CAGCTGCTTGGGGTAAGACGTCGAGGGCAGGTACCCTGAGGACAGGGCAGACGCCCTTGCAGGCACAGGGATGTGGGTTTGTTAGGTTGTGCGAGCTGGTGGCTAACCCCTGCCTCTCTAACCAGCTCACAGCATGAGGAACTGGGGAAGGACCAGCAGCAAAGGGCAGGAATGCACATACAAGTGGCCCAGCCTGGGGCGTGCAAACCAGACAGCAGCAGGAAAATGACAAAATCCGGCAGACTGGGAAGGGGGGGAAACGACAACGGGGGATTAGCTTGACTGCACTGGTGATGCAGGTGGAAACCACTTTGGTGACCACATCCTAAATACCAAACTGGGGTACAAAGGCAACAAAACACCTTGCCGATGGGAAGGGGTAAACACAGAGGGGCTTGGGATTTATTGCCGATAGAAGGAAGCTGCTAAAGGGGAAATTTAGGAAGAGGGAAAGGGGACTATAAGGGGAAGCAAATCACAAAATTGGGGCTGTCTGGGGGTCCCCGTTGAAAAGCCCTCGCCCGGATCACCACAGCGCGAAGCAGGGCAATAACCGTGCAGTTGCTCTGACCAACCCCTGACAGCTGGAGGGAACTTGGGTGCTTTCCCTAACGTCAGCGTGAGAACGGATATCCTGGCAGAACAGTTGTCTCACGCCTGCACCACGCTAGGCCCTAAAGGGGAGGAGGCAGCAGTTATAAAAAGCCATATCTCTCAGATCAGTAAACAGAAAAAGGCAGCCCCAGGGGGAAAAGGTTGGTTGGGCTTTGAGCAGCTCCCAAGTCTTTTTCTCCTGGTAAAAACCACCACCTGGCCTACAGAGACCAAGAGTTCTGCTTCTGTTGCATCCCAGCTGCGGCTGCTAGCCCGGTACTCCGACATTTCTCAGCTACCTGGGGCGTGGGCTTTTAGCAGAGGTGTGCAGAGGCACACAGGCTGTCCTCACGAGGAAGTCTGGTATCTAAAGGACTCCCATACACCACCCAAGCTGGCCCACAGCACCTGCGCTGGGCAGAAGTGAACAAAGCTGCTCCTCCAGGACCACTTCTGCACTGTAAGAACAGGGGCAGAGCGAGCAGCCAAGCATCAGCCCTGCAGCCCCAAGCACCTCAGCAATGCCTCGTTCAGGACTGGCTGCCAGGACGCCCTTTTCCAAGTACATGAACTGCTGTGAGCTGGTTAGAGAGGCAGGGGTTCCAAGTACAGACTGGCAGGGGGGTGGAACTAGGTGGTCTTTAAGGTCCCTTCCAACCCAAACCAGTCTGTGACTCTGTGAAGGCAGACAGAAGAAATCCTAACCTAGGATTAACAGAATCCAGAAAGATCATCTCCTGGTCCTAAGCCAGGGTTCATTGCAGACTTTTGCTTTGGCAACAGGAAGGCTGTGACCAGCCCAAGGCTCACTCTGCATTTACCTTATTTCTTACATTTTCCCAAAGCATCTATTACACCCCGAAACGCTGCCAGGAAGGAGGTAAGGTGAAGCACAGAGCAGCAGCCTGAGCAAGACGACTCAGGTCACAACACTGAGTCACGAAAGAACGGACTGTCCTGATGAGCAGAGCCCGAGAGCCTTCCCCACCACACGTGCTCCTCGGTCACATGGGGAGGTGCACACGCAAACCAGGCCACGCGTGGGAGTGTTCCTCCTGTCTCGCGCGCTTACATCTTAGTCCCAGGTCGGCTGTTACGAGAGGCGACGTCATTGCTGAAGCAAGGGAAACAAATACCCTTTCCTCCCAGCCAGGAGGAGTGCAGGGCTCTGCGGGGACCACTGTTCCGGCACCAACACTGGAGCATTTTCCTTCCTCACCGTCACCCTCCTCAGCGAAAGCTGGGTCAGCAGCTTCGTGTGCCCACCCCGCTCAGCTCCGCGGGACGGAGCGGACACGGTGCACTGAGGTACACTGACCGCAGTGACGGAGATGTGCAAACACCCACGGCCGTATAGAAGGGAGAGCCCCGGGGCTCTGCTCCTGGGAGGCCACTCTCCATCGTTTAGGTCTTGGAGCCTCACACTGGAGTCACGAGCAAGGACTAGCGGCAGATGGCCTGGGCATCTGCTAAGCGATGCCCAGAGCCCTTCTCTGGAGCAGGTAGAACTGCTCTTGGGATGCGTACATGGAGCCCACAGACAGGGACACAAGCGCAGGACCACCCAGCAGCCAACCACGCGCAGATGCCTGCTGCTCGTGCCTCTCATCCCAGGCAGGAACCGCCTCAGCCTCCCTCACATTCCGAAAAACCCCGAGGCTTTTTCCTTTCTCCTGTAGCAAAACCCCAGTGGGGAAGAGGACCCAGCACAGGAGAAGAGCCACAAACTGGTCCTGGCTACAGCTGCACTGTCTTGGTACAGGACTGAGACTGCCCCCTGCACCCTGGGCATCAGACAAACGCCCAGTCAGAGCTCACTGCCTTGTCACCATCTCACCAGTCTGGGGACCTGAACCTGGCTCCCTGGGGCTGAGCTGGGGCTGCAGAAGTCGTGCTTAGTCCTCTGCACAGGTACATCACAGCGCTGCTTGTCAGCTGGCTGTTTTGCTGCTGTCTGTACCAAGGCTGGTAAACCTGCAGAAATCACCAGTAGCCCCATCCAGACCCAGGGACAGCCACTGCCAGGGTGCCTGCTCTATCCCCGCACAGAAGGGACACAGAATCTCTCAAAACCATTATCAGCACCAAAAGCACAACCTGTTTTTCCCCTGTACAGGTTTCTGCCAGAGGCTGGCCACGCAGCAACCACAGACAAACCCTGGCCCCAGACCACACCGCAGGGATCGCAGTTTTTGCCATTAAAGCCAGTGGGATCCAGACTGGGCTGTCCCAGGCCTTTCAAGAGCAGCTGGGAGCGGGGGGAAATCAACAGAGCAATCAGGCTGGGGCAGGAGAGACCCTGTGACTAACCAACAGTCACTGAGCTGCAGCAGAGCTGGAGCCTGGTCCTGCCCAGCCTTATGCTCGGAGGAGACCTGCATGTTTTCAAGCCACCACAACACTGCGTGCCCCGATCAGCACATAAAGGTATCTGCAAGCCCAACTCTCACACCCCTTAATCCCCTGGCATCAGGACACCCCAGCCACAGCTGTACCTAATGCACGCTTTTCTTCATGGCTTCCTCTTAGCTCAGTGGCTGTCAGACATGCGAACACGGCTCAGACAGGCTGCCCTGCTCCGCAGCGCTGCGCCAGCACCTCCCCTTCCCTGTGCCTGACGGCCCAGTCACGCCACAGGCAAACGTTTCATTCTAAGACGTACAGACTTTAATATTAAAATAATTCTGTATAAAAATACTTCTGGAGACTGATGGCAAGCAGCCTTCCGTGCACCGCCACGGCCATCCCAGCCCTGCAGCCTGGTCAGAGGGAGCCAGGACAGCGCCAGAGCAGCGGGTGCAGGGCGACGCAGCCAGCCCTCCCGCGGAGCCGGCCCCAGAGCCGCAGAGCACGCCGGCACCCGCGCAGGCACAGCTCCCCTGCTTGCGCTGTGCAAAACGCCTCCAGGGAACCGCAGCCCCAGTGAGCAAGAGGGGCTCTGCCTGAGCCGAGCAGTCCTCAGCCCCAAGCCACCCCCGGGACCCCCGGGGGACAGCGCTGGCACTGCCGGGGCCCCCCAGTCCTCCGGGGCAGGCACAGGGCAGCAGCACGCTATATCTCTCCCAAGTCCTCGTAGACAGGTGACAAGCTGCACTCATCCACGCACTGCTCCTGCACGCGCTGGGGCTTCACCACCCGGCTGTACAGCACCGCCACGTTGTTGTTGTTGCTGCTGTTGAGGCCGGGTTTGACGGCCGCCTTCTCGGGAGCGCGGTTGCCCCGCCGCTTGCCAGGGTCCCCGCTCCTCTCGCCGCCTTTAGGGACAAAGGCCGCTGGGGGCTTGGGGGCAGGCACCGGCTTGGGGCCCTTGGCCTTGGCCTGGAAGGCAGGAACCGAGTAGTCATCCGTGCTGGGGTCGTAGGGGTACTCGTAGCCGTCACCGCCATCGTGGCCCTGGGTGCGCCAGGCCTCGCCCGTGGGCCGCGCTTCGTCGTAGATGCGGGTGGCGGGGGGCGGCGGGCGGGGGGCGCGGCCCTCGGGCTCGTCGTAGATGTGCTCCCTCCGCCCGGGCGCCGCGGGGACCTGCCCACGCCCCTCCGCCCGCCCCTGCTCATACGGGTACGGCGGCACCGTCGGCCACAGCTTCGTCTCGTCCGGGGCACCGCCGGGCGCCCTGGCCCCGCTCGCGGGCTTGCTGTCTATGGGGTCCGAGTACAGCGGGTCCGGCCGGGGACGGAAGCCCTTCACCGAGTCCAGGGGCTCCGAGTACAGGCTGGACAGGTCCTCGGCCGGCGGCACGGTGTGGGGCACCTTTGGCAGAGGGGAGCGCGGGGGCGTGCTCGGGGCCACGGGCCTGGCCTGGGGCACGGGGAGCTCCGGCAGGGTCCGGGTCTTCAGCAGAGAAGCGGCGTCTCTCTCCTCTGCTGCTGCACCGGGCCTGGGCGCCAGCCCCGCTTTGGGTGCCAGGGCGTCGTCCCCCTCCGTGGGCAGCTCCAGGCTCAGGCAGTCGGCCAGGGCCTGGCGGATCAGCACCACGCTGGGGCTGTCCGGGTCCAGCGAGTCGCAGCTTCGACGGTTCTCCTCCACCTGCGCTTTCTGCTCCTGAATGGAGGCTTCCACCAGCCGGAAGATCTCGTGGCCCTGCTTGGTCTCGAAGGTGAAGTTCCCCGGGCCAGAGTCGCAGCGCCTGCCAGCTTCAAAGGAGAACATCACCTGCGGGGAAGCAGAAGGGTCACACCCTGCCCCGCGCCGGCCAGCCCCGCACCCCGTGCAGGCTGTGCGTCCTGCTGAAGGGTGCGCGGCCGCGGCGCTGACCCCGCACCCTTCACCCAACACCTGCTCCTCCCGCTCCCCACAGCCCAGCGAGCACCGCCCCGGGGCACGCCGCGCTCAGCGCCCGGGCAGGGGCAGGCTGCGCTGCCTGGCAGCCCCGAACGAGCTCTGGAATTGGAGCAGGAAGCACAGTTGAGGGGACATCCCTGAAAGATGCCCCAGGGCCAGAGCCGCCCTGCCGGAGACCTGCCTGACCAGGGGGGATTTTCTGCCTCTCTGGTGCTGTCACACGCAGCAGCAGCCTCTGGGGTTGCTGCAGAAGCGTCTGGGGCCGGACTTCCTTTTGTGGGTCCTCGTTGCCAAACACAAGCACAGCCAACCCCTCACCGCTCGGGGGGTGCAGCTGCCTGCTCCTCACTCCACGGCTTCATCCTGCCCCAGGCACAGACCCCAGATGCCTCCCCAGGAGCCGCTCAGCTTCCACCTCCGTTCTGGTGAAGCGCTGCAGAACGCGCCATCAGCAGAGTGCAGCCGACAGCGTCACGGGGACACCACTTCCTCCCACCCAGCGCGGCAGGTACCTCCTGCGCTCAGGGACCAGCGAGACAGATCAGGGACCTGCTGCTGGAGGACACTGCAGAGGGGACAGACCCGCACGGGTCAGCCAGGCTAAGAGCAGCAGGCCCCATAAGGTGAACACATCTAGGGTGACCGGTGCCTCAAACAGCCCCTCGGGAGGGATGCACTGAACCCAGGGCAGAGCCAGGACTGCAGGGAGCCAAGGTCCCCGGAGGCTGGGGAGAAGCAGCACAGAAGGACACATCTGCCCACGGAACGGGCTGGGGAGCGCTGGGACGGAGAACGGGGCAAGCCAGCCGCGGGGAGGTCCGGCACAGGGGCTGCGGTGGGAACGGGGAAGGACCACAGAGAGGGGCTCTGCAGAGCCATGCCCTCGGCGGGGATGGCTATCCTGCCAGCCCACGCTCCTGTGTGGTGACATGGGCGGGATCACAGATGCCCCTGGGGACCCTGCTGCGGTCGCGAGGGCTGTGGCAGTTCTGGCATCTGGCAGGGCCCACGGCACGGCTGCCACCAGGCACATCAGCCCCTTCCCCTTCGGCAAGGGGAAGCCTGCGGGGAACCGGCCTCAGCGCGCGGCACGCGGGGTCCCCCACCTTGTCCCGGCCGTATCTCCGGAGCAGCCGGTAGGGCCAGACGTAGAGGACCTCGTTTGTCCGTGGGTCCTTCAGGACGAGGCTGTCACGCTCAGCCTTGAGCACGTAGGTGCCGCGCAGCTCGCACCGCTCCGCCGCCTCGGTCCGTTGCACCGTCACCCAGAAGGTGTTCACTGCAGGGACAGGGATGCTCAGCAGAGGAAGCCGCGTCCCCAGCTCCAGGCGAGGCCTCGTCCTGTCCACCGGAGCCCCGGCAATGGGGCGGCAGCAGGACAGGCCCCGCAGAAGGTGGCCCAAAGCCAGGGCAGCGGCAGGTCCCACCTTCGTCTCTCGAGTAGTAGATGGAGTTCACAGCCATCTCCAGGGCGGGCGCCTCCTCGCCGGCCTCTCTGCCACGCTGCACGGCCGCGCCAGCACTGCTGGGGCCATTTCCCTGACGAGGGAGAGCAGATCAGCCCCAGCCCCTCTTCCCACATCAGCCCCTGGGTCCCCTTGCAGCCCCTGCCCGCCCAGCCCTGCGTCGCCTGCGCCCCGCCACCGTCCCCGAGGGCCCCACGCAGCCTGGCCACCCTGCAACCTTGGCCAGCCCTCCCCTGCCCAGAGCCAGCGACAGACCCCAACCCCACCCCAGGCCGACGTGGACGCGGATGAGCAGGGCCAGGCAGCACAGGAGGGGCTTCCCTGCAGCTCCCGGCCCGACCCTGGGCCCCAGCCGGGCTGTGCCTTGGACAGGGTGCAGAAAGCAGCAGTTTCTCTCCACAGCCCTCCCCTCCAGACCCTGCCCCAGCGCAGCACGAGCCAGCACGAGGCATCCCACGTGCCCCCTCCCCTGCTGCTTGTCCGACGGCTGTGGCACGGCCACGCAGGTGCCCTGGTGCCGAGGCAGAGAGCAGCTCTGCTTCCTCACCGACACGCTCCAGCGCAGGCGACGCCAGCGCCCGAAGCATCGCCTGGGCCCAGGCGGTACAAGCAGGGGAGGGGGCTGATGGGACGACCCAGTGACGCGAGGGTCCGTGTCCTGCCTTGGCACAGGCAAGAAGGCGGTGCCGTCGGCGCCAGTACAGCGTGCAGGAGGGAAGCAAGAGCTTCTATTTTAGCGCGTGCAGAACTGAAAGTGCAACGCACACACTCTGCCAGCAGCCATGTCCCTGCAGCAGGGTCCCCTGAGGGCCTGGGGGGAAGGCACCCTCCGTGCTGCCGCCAAATAGCAAAGGTCCTCCTCCTCCTCCTCCAGGGAAGCCCCTCGCAAAGCAAAGGCTCGCAGACGCCCTGCAAGAGCGGCTCCAGCAGCCTTCGCACTGCTGCGGGAGAGCCGGACCCTGTTTCTGCACCCAGAGCTGGACCCTGTTTCTGCACCCAGAGCCGGACCCTGTTTCTCAGGGTCACGCCGGACCGGGCTGCAGCAGAGCGTACGTCTCGCAGAAGGCAAACTGCCACAGCTCCAGCTTAAAACCCACCCACGTGAGCTCCTTCACAAGAGGCAAGGCCCAAAAAGGGCCATCAGGCCCCCTTGTTTGGCTCCTAAATAGAACACGGACTGCTAACCCCCAGTGTCCTTAGAGCGGACAGCAGCGGCTCCTGCTCAGCTGAGGCATCTAACGCAGCAGGGCTCCAGCCTGGGATCAGGCAGTCAAGGGCCAGCGGATCTGCCAGAGCCCTTTAGGGCTCCGTTTGACTGCACTTCCCCTCGTCTTCAAGAGAAAAAGAAATTCTGTTTGAGCTCCAAACGCTCTCTGGCCCAGTCCCCAAGCTACTTGGCCCTGCTTACCCTCTGGCAGCAACGACCAACAGGACACAAACCCCTGCTCTCCCTGCGGACGACCAGCAATCACACCTGAGGATCTTCAGCTTTCTGCAGAGAGGCCACGTGCAGCTCCTGTGCCTCTCGCTCCAGGCCAGGCCTTTCTAGAACACGTGCCACCCCTGCAGACTTTGCTCCACGCTTCCTAAACTGTCAGCTTGCTTCTGGACCCCAGCACGCGACTGACAGCTGCCGTGTGCAGGGAGGTGTGAGCAACCCCTGCTTCGAGCAGATGGTCCCCTGCCTTGCCACCCCTGCGCCACTCCAAAGGCACGTGCTGCGTCCCTAGCTCAGCCCTGCAAGCCATTCACAGGACAAACACTGCCACACTGCACCAGACACATGGACATGGAGGAATTTCCAGCACCACGCCAGTGCCTCTTGGCCTGGTCAGCTGGGCACTTGCTGCAGAGACACGTTTGGCTCGACAGCAGGGTGCAGGGAGACACAAGCAGAGACAAAAAAGGGCTTGAGGTAAATCATACCCCACAAACACCCAGGTCCTGTGGGAAGATCCTGGGATCACCAGCTGTGCAGCCAGCTGTCCTGCGAGGCAGCCCTGCCCAGCACTCAAAGCCTGCAACCAGCTACAGCACAACCCAGCGCTGTGCAAACATGTCCCAGGGGGGAGAGCAGGGGACCGAGGGGCAGGGCAGGCGTGGGCTGCTCCCGCAGTGTGGGTGACAGCACTTGTCGGCCACCAGCTCCAGGGAGGGCTGCAGAACTGCTGCGGGGCGCAGGTAGGGGACGGGGGAGCCGGAGGGCTGTGCTGCAGGCCCAGCACTGATGGGGTGCTCCCAGCAGGCAGGAGCGAGCCCCAGGGCTGGGCGAGGGGTTGCGCTGGCCCTGCAGCTGCCGGTGCTGCCGCCCAGGAGCCAGGTGGGCCCCATAGCCAGGTGGCCCCGGAGCCAGGCACTGCAACGCTCTCGGGGCTCCGCTTCCGCCGCTGCTGCGGCAGGAAAGGCAGCGGGGCTGGGCCAAGAGGAAACGCTCCGCAGCCGTCACCCGGCCCCCGCCAGGACCCTGGAGGGCGCGAGGACGGGCTCCACACTGGGGGAGAAGAGCCCGACGTGAAATTTGGAGCTGCAACCAAGCATTACCGACAGCGTGCCGAGGAGTCCCGTAACCCACCGGGCTGCTGGCACGGCAGGAGCTATCGAGAGGGGACCCGAGCCCCAGGGCCGGGTGCTCTGACGTCCTGGGAAGACTCACACATGCCCCAGGGTCTCCCCCCCGCACCGCCCGGCCCTCCTGCTGCGGGGGACGGGGTCGCACCCCCACCCCCCCCACCCATGCCCCGATGCCTGCTCCCACCCCCCCAGGCTGCCTCCAGCCGCCCTCCCCCGGGGGAGGCCGCGGCCAGCCGCCCGGGTGCCCCTCCGCCCGCCCCGGGGCTCACCGGGAAGGCGATCTCGCACAGCTTCGCCACCCACTCCTCGCTCTGCTGCCGGTCGGCCGCCAAGAGGTAGCTCCTGTCGCTGGTCTCCAGGCGGAACACGGCCGTGCCGGCGCGGGGGCCGCTCTCGGGCACGGGGGCCACGCTGGTGCAGTCGGCCAGGCGCACCACGGTGCGGGCCAGCCGCCCGGTGCCCAGCCGCTCGGGCCGCGCCGCCGGCTCCTTGCACTCGAAGAACTCCAGGCGGGCGACGCCGTGCTGGCTGGCGGGGTACAGCGCGAACCAGCTCCGCTTCCACCTCTGCAAGGCACCGCGTCAGGCCGGGCCGGGCCGGGGGGACGCGCCCGCGGTGCCCCGTCGGGCCGGCAGCTCACCGGGGGCGGCCCCCGCCACCGCCAAGCGGCGGCGACCGGCCCCCAGCGCCCGCCGGCCCCCCCGCGCCCAGACGGTCCCGCCGAGCCCCGGCGGGGAGGGGTGGGCGCGGGAGCCCTCGGCCGCCGCCGGGCCGGGCACGGGGCCGGGGCCAGGAGCCGACAAAGCTCCGGCGCCACTTCCCCAGTGGCCGGGCAGCGCCCGCGGCCCGGCAGCGCGTCCAGCCGGGGCGGCCGCGGGCAGCGGGGACGGCGGGCCCGGCCCGGGCGGCGGCGCGGAGACCGCCAGGGCCCCGGGAGGGAGGAAGAGAGCCGCCCGGCTCGGCTCGGCTCGGCCCGGCAGGTCCCGTCCCCCGCCCGGCTCGGCTCGGCTCGGCTCGACCCAGCCCCGTCCCCCGCCCGCCCGCCCGCCCGGCTCGTCCCGGCTCGGCTCGACCCGTCCCCGGGCGCCCACCTTGGTGCCGAACTTGTGGCTGTGCTGCACGAGCAGCGGCCCCTCCTTGGCCGGCGGCTCCATCCCGCGCTGCGCCGCCGGGGCCCAGCGCGCGCTTCCGCCCGCCGCCGGGGCGGGGCCGGGGCGCGGGGGCGGGGCCTGGGGGGGCGCGGGGGCCGGGGGGCAGGAGGGGGGCTCTGAGCGCGCACGTGCGTGCGTGGTGCGCGTGTGCGTGTTCCCGTGTGCCCCCACGCGCCGGCCGCGTGCGCTCGGCACCGCGCCGGTACCGCGCGTGCACGGTGCCGCCCCCTGCCGCCGTCCCCGCGGCCCCGGTGCCCGGCGCGTGCCGCCCCCCCCGCCCAGGACCCCCGGAAGGACCCTCGGTCCCGGCGGGGCCCCCGTGGCTCCGGCCCGTGTCCCGGCAGCCGCGTCCCCCGGCTCACGGCGCAGCGCCCGGTGCCGCGCTGGCTCCGCCGGGAGCCCCCTCGGCCCAGCTGGCACCGGGGTGCGCGGAGGCACGGCCCGCGCTCGGGACGGGGCGGGAGCCGGATCGTCCCCACGGCGGAGCCGTCCCCGCGGGGCTGCGCGGTGCCGGCCCCGGGGCTGAGGCTTTGGGTGCTCTGGGCTCTCCCTGCTCTGCGCAGCCCCGTCCACGCCGTGTGCTGCGCTTTGGGCAGACCCCGCCCGCCCGCGGGGCACCCTGGTGGCCCCTGCCCTTGCCAGGTCACGGCTGGGCAGGAGCTCTTGGCCCCACGGCTCGGACACGGTCACTCAGCTTCCCATTAACCTGCGAAGGGAACAGGGAGATGCCACAGCCCCTGATTTCCTCGGGCTCTGGTGCCCATCCCCCCGTGCACGCCATGCCTGTGGGTTCGGTGAAATGGCTGCAGGGGTGGCAGCTACCGGGAGGGCACCTGGCAGTGCCCCTGCGCTCGCCCGGCTCCGTCCTGCACACTCGCATGGTGACAGAGCTGTGTCCTTGCTCCCCGGGGTGGGATGCCCTTTGCTGCGGAACACACGCCCGCCTTGCAGTGAGTCTGACAGACGGGAAAAGCGGTCAGAGAAAGCGCAGAGCGATGCGTGACATCAGGCGCGGTCCTGCGTGCAGGCAGGTACCAGCGACTGTGCGGCTGCAGGGTGGGGAACTGATGACGTGGCAGCACTTCTGCAAACCAGAACCGGTGGCACGGAGGATCACGAGCCAAACGTGCGTCAGCAGCTCAGAGCAGTGTGACAAAAGGCAAACAGCGGCCCGACGTACGCGGGCAGGTGGGTCACACGCAAGGCACGGGAGACAGCCCTGATGGCACGGGCCTGGCAAGCCCAAGAGGCCGCACACCGTGGGCCCCGCGTGGGAAAGGTGCCGGCTCAGTGATGAACACGGGGGATAACGACCCCCGACCACCGGGAGCAGCTCTGGGGCCTGGGGCTGCGGGTCCCCGGGAAGCTGCAAAGGCGGGAGAAGTGACTGCCCGCCGCCCGCACCGGGAGAGCTCCCGCAGCCGGGGGTGCCGTGGGAGCAGCGTGGGGCACCCGGCTCGGCCCCGGGGCCAGCGAGCGGCGGTGGCTGCACCGGGGCGCCGGGACCGCGGGGAGCGCGGGCCGGCACCGGGCTGCGGGCCGGGACCGGGAGCTTTGCCCAGGGGTAAGCGGGGTCCCCCCCGCCCCGCCCCGCGCCCCGAGCCCTGGCCCCACCCGCCGGGGCCGCCCCTGCGCTGCGACGGGCGCGGCTCTGCGGGGGGAGCAGGCGGGGGGGGCCGCCCCTCCGCGCATCCCTCTGTGCCTCCGCGCATCCCTCCGCGCATCTCTCCATCCCACCGCGCATCTCTCCTCACGTCACTCTGTCCCTCCTTGCAATCCTCCTTGCATCCTTGCATCCCTCCATCTCTCCCCGCATCCCTCCGCGCATCACTCTGTCCCTCCTTGCATCCCCCCGTCCCTCTTTGCATCCCTCCATCCCTCCGCGCATCTCTCCGCGCACCCCTCCACACATCCCTCCATCCCTCCGCGCATCCCTCCATCCCTCCGCGCATCCCTCCATCTCTCCGCGCATCCCTCCGCGCCCCCCTCCGCCCCCCGTGCCCCCCTCCGCCCGCCCCACCCCGGCGGGGCCGCTCCGGCTCGGGCATGGCGGGGCAGCCGCGCTTCCTCTGCGGCGTGGTGGAAGGTAGGTCCGACCCCCGGGGCCGCGGCGGGGGCCGGTGCCCTGCCCGGGCGTTGCAGGGGCTGGCCCGGGCCACCCAGGGCGAGCAGGGGCCGGGAAGGGCCGCCGGGACCCGAGCCGAGCCCGGGCCCCCCGGTATTGGGGGCAGGGATCCGGGCCTCTGCACAGCACCCTATGTCTGCGCAGGGGACAGGACCAGCACCCCGCAGTGACGCTCGCCAGCCCTTTCCCAGAGCGCTGCTGCACCCCGCAGCCATTCCAGCAGAGCTGACACCCCCCTGCAGTGGGGCATGGGCACCCGCTACTCTTGGCTCCAGCACTCTGCAGTGTTTTTTTCTCTGCCCTGGGCACAGGGGCCCCTCCTGCCTCCCTGCCCGCACTGCGACGCTGCCTTGGCCATGCCCAGAGCTGGCCAGGAAGAGTCTGGTCTCTCATGGCAGCTCTGTGTGGCTCAGCCCTGTCCTTCTGCCCCCCCTTGCCCCCAACTCCCGTTTCTGCAGCACGGCACCGCTGAAGCTGGGCCAGGCCTGGCACCCACTAGGCAAAAGCATCTCCACTTTTCCTGGCAGCACAGTACCCCGCTGCAGCCCACTGTCACTGCCTTGCCTGGGAGGAAGCAAAAGCACCGTGCAAATAGACACAAAATAAATAGAAAATGCAGGGATGAGGAAGTTGATAGTAAGAAGATACCTGAGTCAGAAAGAATCATTGATCTAGGAAAGCTGACCTGGGAAAGAGAAGGACATTGGTGCTGCCAGCAGAGCCGCACCAGGAGGAGGAGGTCCCTAGAGAGGGAGGAAGGCAAGGTGTCCCTCACCCTGGTAGCCCAGGCCCTGGCAGAGAACGTCGGGTGTTGCTGCGGCGCGCAGGCTGCTGAGCAGGGTACAGTGTGGAGTGGCGTGTCCTACACAGAGCCCCCCTCCCTCCTGGCACCCCGGACATCGCTCGCAGCAGCCAGGGAGCACGGACAGGCTGACGCCTCTGGGTGACCTGCACCCAGGACAGAGGAGGGGCTGGGGAGCAGTTGGGTCCTAGGGACTGTCCTTCCCAATGCGTTCATCAGGACTTTGCTAACGGTTGTGAAGAAATTGCTGAGGGACATCCCAGATGGCCCCGAGTTCGGCAAGTGATGGTGTCGGTGGGTTACTGATGTGACCCGGGCTATGGGAGAGCCGAGGGGCACACACAGCATCACTTGTCAGTGCTCATCTGTCTTCAGAAAAGCAGAGCATCAACACTACTCCTTGGTGCAGCCACAGGTACAGACAGGGTTTTGCCGGTGCAATTTAAGCCATTTTACCGGGCAGAATACGCTAGGACGACACTTTCAGCAGAGCTGCTGCTGGCAAGGCACGTGTAGGGCTGAGTGCCGTACCTGCAAGGCTGTGCCAGTTCACAGCAGAGCGTGCGTGGGGCACTTGCAGGCAGGTGCTGTACAGGGACTCCTGGGACCTCACTGTGAGCTGAGCAGGAGTTCCTGTGAACTGGGAAATGGAAGATGTGTTTATCATGGAAATACTGTCCTTGGGTGACATGTTCGCTGGGATCCTTGGCCGCGTGCTTGGTGGAGGATGGCTAGCAAGGCGAAGAGACATTATTTCAAAGCCGATGGAACAACTGTGTAGCTGTCCAAGAAAATAGAAGATCCACCAGCAAAGACGATACTGTTCAGTGTGTGCTGTGTCACAACCCACCACGCCGTTGCCCAAGGCTGCTGTTGGGGGCTGCAGGGCGGGCTCCTGCCAAAGGGAGCAGGGCATTGGGATCCCCTCCCAGGCGGACCAGTTCTGGTGCGCTCAGGTGCTTTGGGGAAATGCAGGTGCTTTTCTGGGCACTGGTGGCCTCGTGCCAGACGCTGAGAGCCGGTCCTGTCTCCCAGACTAACGGCGTCACTGCGACCTGCCCTCGTGTGCCTCCCAGTTCAGTGAATGCATTCACTTCCCTGAATATCTGCTCCTCTCGGCTTTGTCTGCTAGAAAGTGCATTGGCTGATTTTAACGTTGCCCATGACGCAGAGTCCAGTGGAAACTAGGAAGCTGCCTCGATGGCTAATTGCCATCACTGTCCCAGACATAATGTATTTTCTGTGAGACTCCACATTGCAGCTGCCAGATCTTGCAGGCTTGAAGTGACTGAAGATCCTTCTCTTGCTAAATTTCAGGTCTGTGCTGGAACACTTACACGTTCCCCATAACCTGCTTTTTAAGAACCTGTCATATCTGCATCTCTCCCAACCCGTTTACCTGCCTGTTCTCCCATTGTCCCCAAGTGAACTGGCTTGCTTTCCACTGGGTATTCTTTCTCACTGGCTTTGCAGACAACTCTGCACTCCCAGGTCTTCCTCCATGCAGAAACAGGAAGGGCTCTTCCCTGAAAGCGGACCCAGCAGAGGAGCGGGTGCTGCGTGCCTGGCAGTGCCCCTGCTCACCGTGTCCAGCCACAGGCTGGTTCCCTGCAATGCAGAGCACAGGGCAGACTGCGGCCGCTGTGGTGCTGCAGCCTCAAGCTTGTGCCAGACCCGGGTGCCCGACAGCGACCTAAAGCCCACAAGCAGCAGAAGTGGAAACGTTAAGAAACACTTAGGAATTTGCTGACTCCAGATCTGTAGTTCCTGCATTCGGTTTTGTCGATGTGAACCTTCTGGAAGGGCAATGTCCTTGCAGGCAGCCTTGGTGCTCGCCGAGGAGTGTCTGTGTTAGCAGCCAGCTGGTCAGGGTGCTCCCTGGTGCGCTCGCCCTCTCTGGATTTCCCCTGAGAAAGCGTATGGGGGTGGTGGTTTCCAGCGGGGGACAGACAAGGTGTCTGTGGGGTGACTCGTGGAGTCACAGTCCCAGCACTCGTGGGCATCCCCGCAGGCTGATTGTGTGCCCCTGATCTGAACAGCTCGCCACGGGACAGGGGAGCTGCCCCACAGTCCTGCCCTGCTGCAACGCGCCCATGTGTTTGCAGGGTGTGGGGGAGAGCTGTGCCAGCGCAGTTCGGTGCAGTTTGAGTTGTGCAGTGATTAAAGACAGAGCGAGCAGCTTTTATAGCCTGTGCAGGAGTGATGTCGCTTTGCTTGACACAGCCTGATACTGCACAGACACAGAGAGATGCAGAGAGAGCTGGTCTCTGTAAAGAAGAAAATCCCCAGGCAGAAAACTCTAGGATGGATGTACAATAGCTCTGTGCTTGGGTGCACCCCAAAATCCTGCTGGAGTGCCTGATAGCCCAGCCAGCCCTCCGCTGTCTCCTCTAGGCTGGGCTTTTGCTGTGCAAATTCCCCATCCCAGGTTAAGCGCTACCTTGTGCGATTCTTCCCAGCTCCCTCTTGCTGGGAAGGATGGAGCCGCAGACATGACACCTACTTGCCGGAACACCGGTGCCCAGCAAGAGCACAGCGGGATAACGGACACCTGAGGACCCAGCGGTGAACAGCTGCTGGAGCTCTGGGTTTGAGAGCCACCACCCAGGGGCAGTATAGGGAGAGACTCTGGGTTGAGGCACTTACTGACAACTGCATTTGTTTGGTTTTTTTCCCCGTTACAGGTTTCTATGGCAGACCGTGGTCTATGGAGCAGAGGAAACTCCTCTTTCAATGGCAAGTACCCTGCATTTTCCTCTCTGGAGGTACGCGCCCGTGGCAGCGCAACCAGGTGGAAGCCAGAGTGCTGCGGGGGCAGGAGCGGCGAGGAAACCGTGCTGGAGGAGGGGCTCCCGGGGCTGGCGGGGGACTCCCGGGACTGGAGGGGGCTCCCAGGACTGGAGGGGGGCTCCGGGGGCTCCCGGGGGGCTCCCGGGGCTGGCGGTGCCGCCCTGCGCCGGCAGGTGGCGCCGCGACTCCGCACAGCCCAGCTGCGGCCAGATGTGAGCGGCGGGGGGGGCCGGGGCGGGTCGGGGCCCGGAGGGGCTGGGGCCGGGGGGGGCCGGGCAGAGCGCGGGGCTGTGCGGGGCTGGCAGCGCTCCGCGGCAGTGCGGGCCGGGCACGGGAGGCCGGACACGCGTGAGAGGGGCCGGGGGGTGCCCAGCGGCTGGCGGCCCCCCCGGGCACTGGCCTGGCAGGACGAGTGCCCGCGGCCTCGGCTCTGCACCGCGTGGGCCTGGGCAGCGCCATGTGGCACCAGCCCCCGCGGGTGCACTGGCCCCAGGACAGCCACAGTGTGCCCGCTGCCGCCCACAGCAAGGGGCCGGCTCGCCCCGCCTGGGGCCCCTGTTCTCATCTGCCAGCGCTGCTGGGCACGCACCATGGTCATGGGCTAGGCAGCGTGTTGGTCAGCGTGGGTGCTGCCCTGGCGATGACACAGGCAGCACGCTGGCACGGTGTGGAGAGCGTGCTGGGCACAGCGTGGGCAGTGCCCTGGCCACAGCATCGGCAGCGTGCTGGCCACAGCATCGGCAGGGTATTGGTGATGGCCGGGCAGGGGGCCAGAGGTGGCAGGGCCAGGTGCTGGCGATGGCACTGGCAGCCGTGCGCTGCGTGGGGAATGTGCTGGTTGTGCCATGAGAGTGCACGGGTGACAGTGACCTGGTGACAGTGCGGGCGGTCACAAGTGCAAGTAAGGACCCTAGTGCAGGGACCCGAGATGCGGATACAGAACGATGTAGCTTAGAAAATTTGGGGAAAACATGCAGGAAGGAAAACGAGAAGTGATGTTTTAAAGCATATTCGAATGAGAAGATCTCATGGTGGCCTTGCCTGGCACTGGGCTGGGACATGTGTTCACATGTCTGCACATGTGAGCAGTATGTTCGTCAGCGTTTTTCTTCTCTGGAGAGAAACAAGATGAGGCACTTGTATCCTGTGGTACATGAAGTGCTTCCCAGTCTGTTCATCGTGGGAAAATGTAAAACGTCATCTACTAAGGAGGATAAATAAAAATAAATGAATATATCAGATGGCTGTCGCACAGGAGTGCCAAAAGAGCTGTCTCGGGAGGTGTCTGCCCCATCCTGGTGGTTTCCAGCGATTCTTGGATTGCTGGGGAGATCCTGGAAGGGATTTGCAGCCTGATCTCCCAAAGCAGGCAGGCCCCGACCTCTCCCAGACCTGCTTCCCTTCAGCTCCGACTGCAGTGGAGCATCTGGAGAGCTGGCGAGTTTCCTCTCCCGTCTCACCCAAATGCACATCCCCATGAGTGTCCCCTGGACCCCACCATGTCCCCGACTGCCCGGTGTGGCTTTTCTCTCCTCCGGAGTGCTGGCAGGCTGAGGCTTTCCCCGGGGGAGAGGAGCAGACTGGGCTCCAAGACCCTGTTGTTGAAAAATGCAAGAGTGAAAAAGAGCTCTGGTGAGACCCAGCAGCTGCCAAAACCGTTGTAGAGTGACAGTTTCGAAGGTCCTGACGTGTTCAAGTGGTCAAGGCTCGATGTGGAATGGTGCAGCAGGCACACAGGGACTGCTGGTGGAGTCAGGCCAGCCTGCAGACAGGACAGGGGCTTTTCAAGGAGGCGATGTGGGGGGGTCTGCAGTGGTGAGGGCTCCCCAGGTACGTGTGGCTCCCAGGGGGGCACCCTGGGCTGGGTCCCCCAGGCCAGACCGTGCCTGGGAGGCGCACCCCGCTCCTGGACACAGAGCCTTGGGGAGCGGTGAGGTGCCAGGACTCCAGGGAGTCCCCGCTGGTCCTGCTCCATGGGGAACCCTCACATCCTGAGGGGCAGCGAGCTCGTACATACCTGCCTCATCCGGAGTCACTCCTGACAATGGGCAACCTCGCAGCCCATGTGTTTGGGCTGCGAACAGGTTTGGTTCTGGATTACACGGTTAGAAGCACAGCTGAAGAGAAAGGGAGAAGAAACCCCACCCCAAACATGCTTACACAAGATGACGCCAAGTTCTTCCCCGGGTCTCCGTGCAAGCCCTGAAAGAGCTGCTGCAGGGGTGGTTCGGCCTGATGGAGCCCCACAGCCTGGGGCTGGGGCCACCCACACCCTCGGGGGGCTGCAGGGAGCAGCAGACCCCTGAGCCACATCCTCTATCGCCCCAGCCCCATCCTCTGCCTCCCCCCTTCCTCCCTGAGGCTGCTCTGGCCGTTCACCCCTCTGCCATTCCTCGCTGGGGACATTGACCTTTTCATCATCACGGGGCACTGTCAAGTGGTTAAAACAGGCTGTTGAGGCGAAGCTGTTCCCTCATACCTGCTTTTCCTGCAGCAAGGTGCTCTCCCAGGAGGCCATGTCCCGGGGGGCTCCAGGAGAGAGCAGAGGCTGGGTGCTGCAGGGCACGGTGTGGCCGGGGGGAGGCTGCTGCGTGCCGAGGAGCTGCGGGTGCTGCGGGCTGGCACCCGCCCGGGTGCTCTTTGCAAAGAGCCTGTCCAGAGCCCCGGTGACGCCTTCCCTGTGCTGCGCAGGCTGGGGCACCGCGGGCTGAACTGCTACATGTACGCGCCCAAGGACGAGCTGAAGCACCGGCTGCTCTGGCGAGAGCCCTACGCAGAGCACGAGGCAGGTACGGGCTCTGCTGCACCCCAGCACGGGTGGGCTCCGGGTGTCCCGGGTCTGCCGGGGTGAGGCACAGTCTGCACCTCAGCCAGGGTCAGGCTGTCACCGCTGCTCCTGCCGGGAACCTGCTGGGGCAAGGAGACCCCCAGACCCTGCCCATCACGTGGGATCGCCCAGGATCCCACCCAGCGCGGGGAGCTCCCACGTGGGTCTCTGGCAATAGGCTCAAATATGCCAGAGCCCCCAGACCCTGGCAGAGAGTCCTCTGTGTCCCAAGGAACTGGAAACCATCTCCCCTGGGCCTCTCCAGATGCTCTCTCCTGCCTCCCGATGCCCTCAGCTCCTTCCTTTGGGGCCATGTGGTTCCCTCTCCCTCCCTCCCTCACCTCCCAGCACCCCCTCTTTGTCCCCAGCCCACATGCGGTCTCTCATCGAAGCTGCCCAAGAGCAGGGTGTGGAGTTCGTTTTCGCCGTCTCTGCGGGCCAGGACATGGTCTTTTCCAGTGCCGGGGATCGGCTCCTGCTGCAGCAAAAACTCAGGCAGGTACCGTGGGCTGTTCCTTCATCCCACCGCTCCGAGGCGAGGGGCACACGCTCTTCTGTGCGAGCCCCCTGCCCACCCCAAGGCTGGCGTGGGGCTGTGAACCACTCCTGCTGCAGGTGGGGTGGGTGGCGAGCGGTGGGACCAGGCTTTGGACCACCACGGCACAGACTCTGGTTTGAAAGGGCTCCTGGCCCACGGCACACCCGGCCGTGCCCAGGGCTGGGGGCACGGTGGGCCGTGGCCGCGGGGCTGGTGTGTGCCTGTGGAGCGGCTGGGCCCTGGGCACGGTGTCCGCTGGGCAGGCGTGGGGACGTGGTGGGGGCTGCCCTGGCCCCGTCCCTCCAGACCTCCGCTGTCCCGACGGGGCGCAAGCGGCAGGGGCTCGTCCAGGGCTCGCTGCCTCCTTTCTCTCTGCTGCCCAGGGACCCCCGCAGCCCGTGCCGTGCCCGCAGGTGGCTGCCATGGGGTGCCACTCCTTCGCGCTGCTCTTTGACGACATCGACCCCTGCATGTGCCAAGCTGACAGAGACGTCTTCCCCTCCCTGGCGCAGGCTCAGGCCTCTGTGGCCAACGAGGCGTACCGGGAGCTGGGCCAGCCCTCCGTCTTCCTCTTCTGCCCCACAGGTACTGCCTGCCCCGGGAGCCTGGTGCCTGCCCGGCCGCGGCCCCCACAGTAGCCCGGGGTGCCCTTCGGCTGCCTGCACACAGCACCCGTGTCTGCCCAGCGCTGGGCTCCCGGGCAGCCTCCGCTGCTCCCCCAGCCCCTCCTGCCCCCGTGGGAGCCCCGGGGATCTCAGGACTAGGGCAGGACCAGGCTGCAGACGGGCTGGCGCTTCAGCAGCCACACACACTGTTCCCTGCCCCATGGACCTCCCCAGCCCCTCTCCACTGACCCCAGGCAGCCGCCCCTCTCCTGGGCTCTCTGCCCTCGAGGGATGACCCGGGCTCTCTCCCCAGAGTACTGCGGCTCTCTGTGCTCTCCCAGTCCCAGCCAGTCCCGCTACCTGCTGACCCTCGGCCAGGAGCTGCTCCCGGGGATTGGCATCATCTGGACAGGTGAGCGCCTGGCCCGGCCTGGGGGGTGCAGCCCCAGGCAGTGGGTCGGGCTGAGGGTCTGCTCCTGGCTGGGAGGGGGGGGGGTGACTTGGAATCACAGAACCGTTTGGGTTGGGAAGGACCTTTAAGACCATCAAGCCCAATCCTTAACCCAGCACTGCCAAGGCCACCCCTGACCCATGGCCCTCAGCACCACATCTACACGGCTTTT
The DNA here is from genome assembly GCF_013368605.1 of Nyctibius grandis. Lineage (NCBI taxonomy): Eukaryota > Metazoa > Chordata > Aves > Nyctibiiformes > Nyctibiidae > Nyctibius > Nyctibius grandis. Next base: position 130,168 of record NC_090663.1, on the reverse strand, counting down.
AAATCCCCCCAGGGATGGGGACTCCACCACTGCCCTGGGCAGCCTGTGCCAGCGCTTGACAACCCTTTCCATGAAGACATTGTCCCTGATCTCCAACCTAAACCTCCCCTGGTGCAACTTGAGGCCGGTTCCTCTCGTCCTGTCGCTTGTTCCCTGGGAGAAGAGACCGACCCCCCCCTCGCTACACCCTCCTTTCAGGCAGTTGTAGAGAGCGAGAAGGTCTCCCCTCAGCCTCCTTTTCTCCAGGCTAAACCCCCCCCAGGTCCCTCAGCCGCTCCCCATCACACTTGTGCTCCAGACCCTTCCCCAGCACCGTTGCCCTTCTCTGGACTCGCTCCAGCACCTCAAGGTCTTTCCTGTAGCGAGGGGCCCAACACTGCACCCAGGATTCGAGGTGCGGCCTCACCAGTGCCGAGCACAGGGGGACGATCCCTGCCCTAGTCCTGCTGGCCACACTGGTGCTGGTACAAGCCAGGATGCTGGTGGCCTTCTTGGCCACCTGGGCACACAGCTGTCTAGGCAGACCACATCCACAGCACCACCTGACCTTCGTCGCCACGCTCAGTACCCAGACACGCGCGCGTCCCTGCTGTGAGCGTGGGGACGGACCGCGCTGCTGCTCCACACACCCGTGCCGTGATGCTCCAGGCCCAAAGGTGGTGTCGCAGGAGCTGTCGGCCGCGCTGCTGGAGGAGGTGGAGGGTGTCCTGCAGCGCCGACCCGTCATCTGGGACAACCTCTACGCCAACGACTACGACTGCAGACGTGTCTTCCTGGGCCCCTACACGGGACGTGCCCCTGGCCTCCTGCCCAGGCTCCGTGGGCTGCTCCTCAACCCCAACTGCGAGCTCCAGGCCAACTTCATCCCCGTACACACGCTGGGCAGCTGGTTCCAGAGCGAGCTGGGGAGCTGTGCCCACCCTGACCACGCAGGTACTGGTCCCCAGCACCCAGGCAGCGAGATCGTGCACCCAGGGCAGGGCCCCGGCCATCGCTGCCCGCCTTTGCCACGGCCCTGCAGGCTCTCCTGCACAGCAGCCAGGGTGAGGAGTGTCACCTGACTGGGCACCACCCGCCATCCCGGGGCATGGCAGCCATCCTGGGGGCATCTCCTGGGGCAGGGGGGGGGACTGCCCACCCTCGGGGTGGGATAGCTCCATCAGGCAGAGTGGGGCTGCCCAGGCTGATGAGCTCCGGTTCCTCAGGGACGGCGGCTGCGGCAGCCCAGGGGGACGGCCAGGGCCCGCGGGAGGGGAGCTACAGCCCCCAGGAGGCCTTGGAGCTGGCGCTGCGTGACTGGGTGGCCGAGATAAACCGACAGGCCTTGGAGCCAGGTGGGTGACGGACTCGCACCACGCAGCATCCCTCACCCCCGGGGTGCTGGCCTGGCTCTGCCGGGAGCTGGGTGGGTGCGGGAGCCCCGTGCCCGGCCCCTTGGGACGGCTGCTCTGGCTGGTGGGCAGGCGTGGGCATCCATCGCGCCATGCTGCCCTGCGGGTGCTCCTGCCCTCGCTGCGTCTCAGAGGGGATCTCCTGGGCCACGGTACGGCTCTGGAAGAGGGGCTTCTGCGGAGGCCAGAACTGCGGAGCACGGAGCGATGCGAAGCCCACGGCCCTGGCAGCTCCCTGGTCCCTGCAGCTCGGGGATGGAGCCTCCCTGCCCTGCGGGCAGCAGGTCCCATGCGGGTGCCAGAGGGGCTGCCCCCTCGCTTCCTTCTGCCAGGAGGAAGGACCCTGGGACGCCCCTGCATCAGCCTCAAGGGAGGAACGAAGCCGCAGCCCAGCACGGCGAGAGGAAGGGAGGCCATGCCCGACCCCCAGCCCCACAACTCTGCTCCTAGTGGGGCAGCCCAGCGTGGCCCTGAGCCCTGCAGCGTGGCACCAGGGGAGGGAAGGAGAAAGGTGACCTCGGAGCCCAGGAAGGGCAGTGGGAGCAGGACCTGTGCCGGCGGTCAGCAAAGCCCCGCAGGGGATGGGGACCAGCTCACGCCAGAGAGCAGAGCAAGCTGTGAGCTCTCCTCTGCTCTGCCCAGCGCGGAGGGGAGGGCCCCGTCCGGAGGGGCCCCGATGGCTACCAAGACCCTCCATGGCCCAGGCCCCGCCATGTCCAGCCCCACGGCACCGCTGACCCCGGCGGAGGCCACCGCCAGCCCCACAGCACCGCTGACCCCGGCGGAGGCCACCGCCAGCCCCACGGCACCGCTGACCCCGGCGGAGGCCACCGCCAGCCCCACGGCACCGCTGACCCCGGCGGAGGCCACCGCCAGCCCCACGGCACCGCTGACCCCGGCGGAGGCCACCGCCAGCCCCACGGCACCGCTGACCCCGGCGGAGGCCACCGCCAGCCCCACGGCACCGCTGACCCCGGCGGAGGCCACCGCCAGCCCCACGGCACCGCTGACCCCGGCGGAGGTGCGGATGCTGGTGGAGCTCTTCTACCTGCCCTACAATCACGGGCCACAGGCACAGCATCTCCTGGAGCACTTTCGGTGGCTCTTGGCAAACAGCCTCAGCGTGGGGGTCCCGGCCACAGCACCCGATGCCTGCAGGGTAAGGCTGGTCTGGGCGCTGCTGGGGGACAGTGCCCGTCCTGGCTGCGCTGATGCCCATTCGCTCGCAGGGCACGCAGTGGCGTGGCCGGGCCCGGTCCTTCCAGCTGCTCTGCGCCCAGACGTGCCGCCTGCACAGCCGCTTCGTCAGCGGCGCCGGGCGGGCGCTGCTCTACGACCTCCACCCCTACCTCTGGGACATCCGCAACGTGCTGCTGGCCGCCAGTGCCTTCGTCCTCTGGCTGGGTACGTGGCTGGCGCCAGCCCTGAGCCAGCCTCGGGGTCCCCGTGGTGTGTATTCGCACCCCGGCCACATCCAGCTGTGCTGAGGTGTGGGGTCCCTGGGCACAGCGGCACACCCGTGTGTCTCCGTTCAGCCCACACCCAGGGCTGAGCAATAACCAGTTCTATCAGCCAAGAGCCCTCCCCAGCTGAGAAAGGGAATTGGGGAAAGGAGGGAGACTCGTGGGCTGAAATTTAAACAGATTCCATAATATAAGCAAACCAACATCAATGCTAATACAAAAGACACAAAGTTCTACTTAGCTCAGAGTGGTGGCAAGTCGCTCCTGGGGTCACAGCTGCTGAGGAGGTGAGAAGGAAGCAGAGGAGAGCAGAGCCAAGGGCCCCCTCCCCAGCAGCTGCCCCATTTATAGTGCCCCTGAGGCCAATGTCACAGAATCACCTGTGGGCAGCCTGGGGCAGCTGCCCTGGGTTTAACTGCTCATGGCCTCGATCACCAGCCTCAGCTGGGCACAACCTGGGACAACATGCCACAGAAAAGGGACTCTATACACTTTATCCCCACCAACCCAGGCCCCCAGGGCATCTGAAGCTTGTCCTGTGGTGATCCACTGTTTCTCCCCCCTAAAGAGGTGGAGGTGTCTGGGATCCCCTCCCAGCGGTTTGGGGTCCCTGTGTCCGGCCGGGGGTGCCAGGGTCTCTCCTGGGAGCACACCTCCCCTTGACGCCTTCCCCACCACTGCCCTGTGCCCCGTGCTCACCTCCTCGCCTCCCTTGCAGATGGCCACCTCCTCTGCCACCCCGACCCCAAGGGCACCTGGGGAAGCTGCTTTGGCTGTAAGTACCCGTGCGGTGCTGGCCCACCCGCCCGGGCAGGGGGTCCCCGGCTGCTGCCCTCCGTCACCTCCAGCCCCACAGCAGCAGCCGGCACTTGCCGTTGGGCTGCCCTTTCCCCCGCGCTGCGGGAACGGCCACGGGGAGCCTGGCACCCTGCATGCCCGGACACACTGAGGCGGGATGGGAACAGCCACGGGGAGCCTGGCTTGTTCCCCCGCTGCAAGCCCTGCTGCGGAGGGTGTGCACGAGCTGGCTGCCCGAGCCCAGGCGAGGTCCTGCGTGGGGCTGCACGGCTGCGGGGGCACATCCTTGGAGCTGTGTGTGACCAGTGTGGTGGGGGCTGATCCCCCCCCGCCCAGCAGGTTTTTGTCCACCTCACACGTGTCTGTCTCCTGCTGCCTCCAGGGTGCCAGAGCATCGCTGCCCCGATCCTGCTGGGGGGGGACGCGGAGCCCTGGGTGCATCGTGGGGGCCTCTTTGGAGAACTGCAGGTGAGAGCGTGCCCGTACCTGCGGGGGCTGAAGGAGCCGCTGGGAAGCCGGGATCCGGCTGCTGCTCCTGCCCTGCCCTTGGGCTGCTGCGAGGGGGAAGGCAGAGCTGCCCCGGGCCTCTGTGCCTTGGCTGCCGCTCCTGGGGTAGGGGGTGCCCCAGAGTGACCCTCCTCCTGCTGCCTCCAGGGCAAGGTCTGGAGCCAGGACAGCTGCTCCCGGAGGGACTGTGTCTCTTCCAGGCGCTGCTGCCCGCGGGGAACAGCTGTGACCTCTTCCACCACCCGCCTCCGCCGCTCCCGTCCAGGCAGCTGTACCTCCTGCGCCCGCTGCTGCCCCCGGACAAGGTGAGAGCTGCAGCCCAGGGTGGCCCACGCTCGCCTTTGCATGGCCCGTGCTGTATGTGCGCTAACGAGAGATGGGCTCATCTGCTGCCGACCCCAAGGCTGAGCTCGCGGTGCAGGGGGATGCAGGTGGGAAGGGACCTCTGGGGCCCAGCCCCTGCTCGGAGCAGGCCAGACTGGGGCAGGTCACCCAGGCTGCGGCCAGCAGCGTGCCAGCCCCTGGGCTGGAGGGCAGGTGTTGTGGCCAGCAGCCTTGGCAGGGACCGTCACCTGCCCCCGGTGACAAGCACCCGGGCAGAGCCCCTCCTGGCAGCCAGCAGCAGGGGAGGGAGATGCGGCTCAGACGCGAGCGGCAGGCACAGCCACTGATAAACTGGCCCAGACTTGGGGTCACTGGGTTGTGAGGATGATCTCCAGAGCTCCCCAGCGCTGATCTCCAGTGGCGGCTGCGAGCAGATTCCGGGAGAGATCCAGAACAGGACAAGTCTGGATGGTGACCTCCTGCAGCCTTCACCAGCCCGCAGCTCTGGGCACGGCCTCAGCCTGTCGAGGTTCCCCTGCACATCAGCCCCTTCTCCAAACGCTCATCCAGGTCACGGGACGAGTCCCTGCTCAGAGGCAGCAGCCTCTGTCAGCCACGACCTGCTTGCTGCCAGCCCCCCTGCTCTGACACCCCTGCAGCTCCACGGGCCAGGAAGGAAAGGGACAATTCGGAGGTGGGTGGGCGCAGAAGTTGAACTGCTGCCAAAGCCAGCAGAGCCCTGGGCTCCCCACGCCGCACACCCTGCGCCTTCCACCTGCTGCCTCTCCTGGCTAACGGAGATGCCGATGCTGCCCGTAGAGCCGTCCCGGCCACCGCGGCACCGCGGTGACTGACCGTGGAGCTGCCAGCACGGGGGAGCGGTTACAGCATCCCACTGCAGCCGCCAGCAGTTCCCAGCGCAGGAGCTTGTGCTCGAGTGCCTGTTGCCAGGTTCCACCTGACCAGGCTGAACTTCAACGAGCCGAATGTCTGTGTCCGGTGAAACCTTGAGAGGAAAATCCAGCCGAGCAGCGCAGCCCACCTGGGAGCGGCGCTCGGATGAGCGCTGTCCTGCCTTGGTCAGCGCCCAGGGCAGCCTCCCCTCGGAGCAGCGATGCTTCTGTGGGGACGTCCTTTTCGCCGATCCTGTGAGCAGCAGTGAACGCAAATCTGACCAAGACGGGAAATTTTGAGCCGTCCCACTTGGCACATGCTCTGCGGAGACTTGAGGCTCAGCGTTGGTTCTGGTGCCGTTGTGGCTGCTCTGCGCAGGCTCCGTCGCGGGGCCGAGCAGTGTTTCCTCAGCAGCGGCTGTGCGGGGATCCAGGCCGGGATGGCAGATTGTCCCGGTGAAGCGTCGCTGTGCTCGGGGGCCTCGGAGGGTGCAGGGTGCATCGCCCGGCGCAGACGCCAGCGCCCGTGGGTGGCTGAAGCACGTCCCTTCATACCTTCCCCTGGCCAGGACGCGCTGGAGGCCACAGCCCTGCTCGCGGTCCCTCTTTGTGGTGGCGGCTGCTGGCACACCAGGCTGGGCAGGGGCTGCCGAGGGGCGGCACGGGGCAGGGACCGGGCACGGCAGAGCTGAGGGGATCTGGGTCTTCCAGGGAGAGCTGTACCGAATGTGCCGGGAGAGTTTGGACTGCGGCCCCAGAGTCGCAGAGATCCTCACAGCCCACCCCGACCTCCTCGGTGACAGGTGAGACGTAGCCCCCCCAGGGGTCCCTCTGGCCAGGCATGTGCCGAGCCCACGTGCCACGAGCCTCGCACCGCTGCGGGGACCAGATCTGCCCGCGCCACGGCTGGCGGTGCCTCACCTGCGGGAGGGGACAGCGAGGGCTGTCCCTGCGCTAACGTCCAGCTGGGTCGTGGGGATGGACCTGCTGCCAGCCCGGCGCCGGGGGGCTGAGGGGGGTCCTGCTGCGGGGGTCTCAAAGGGAAGGCCCGGTGGGCGCTGGGGTGCTGTCCTGCCGGGTGGGATGGGGGCTGGCTGGGCTGAGCAGCTCAGCCATGCTCCCACCCTGGCGGGCAGGCTGCTGGGCAGCTTCCTGAGCCTGAGCCCCGAGTACACCTTCGTGCTGGAGGACGAGGGCGGTCCGTGCGGCTACGCGGCCGGAGCGCTCTGTGCCAAAGGCTTCCTGCAGCGGCGAGACAGCAGCTGGCTGCCGGCCATGCAGCACAAGTACCCCCGAGGCCTGGGCGCAGGCGCCCCAGACGTGGGGCAGGTGAGGGGCACCCGGAGCGGAGGGGACCGGGTGCGGGGGGTGGAGGGGGGCCCCTCACTTGTGCTTGTCGCCCGCAGGAGGCCCTGGAGGAAGCGCTGCTCTTCTTCCACGCGGAGCCGCGGGCCGTGCCCCTGCCCGTGCTGCGGCGCTTCCCCTCCCTGGTGCAGCTGGGCACAGCCCCCCGTGTGCGGGACGCGGGGGCCAGCCGCAGCCTGGCGCTCTGCCTGCTGAGCGCGCTCAGGGCCAACGGTGAGGGCGACCTCCCCATGCTGGGGGACCGAGGGCCCCTCCATCCAGCACACCCCCGTCCGATTGCCCCTTTGCCCACCCCGGAGCTGGGGGCCGGCCCCGGCTGCACCCCACCTCTCAGCACGGGGCTGGGGCAAGGCCCCCCCCGGGGCTCCCGTCCCCCCTCTGACGCGGTCTGGCCCCAGCTCCCGTGCACCGTGCCTGCCCCTCGCACCAGGGCACATGCAGACCTGTGTCTCAGGGCATCGCACGGGCCCCCGGTGCCAATAGGCAGTGAGAGGCTGACCCCGTTGTGGAGGGGTCCCAGCCACTGCCCCCCGCCCCAGCGTCGCGTCCCTGCGCCCAGGGCCTCACCTCTCGCCTCCCTTCCAGGGTCGCGGGGAGTGTTTTGCCAGGTCGGTGCCACGGACCGGCTGCAGCTGAGCTTCTACAGCGAGCTGGGCTTCGTCGCCCTGCCGGTGGCCCAGGGCAGCTCCCCTGGCACTCAGCTCCTGGGACGGCTCCTGTGAGCAGCCGCGTTGGGTGCTGGCGCGGGAGGCAGCGCCGTGGGACGGGCTGGCTCCCCATCCCGCTCAGCATCAGCCCAGGGGAGCAGGAGCACAGGGGCGCCCTGAGCAGGGCAGGTACACGGGGTGGGGGACACGGCGGGGGGGGGAGCAGGGTGTCCCTGGGACCAGTGCAGGGCACAAGGCTGCGAGGGTCCTTGGGCGGCAGAGAGGTGTTTTTGCCACCTCAGGAGATTGGGTGTCAGGGCCCCTCCACTCCTCCCACATCTGTTCCTGCCTGCGGAGCACCCTCCGCCCTTGCTGGGGAGCCAGCAGCACCCCGGGCTGCCTGCAGACCCCCAGGCCCAGCAGGAGCCACGTGGGCAGCGTTTGGGGTGGTGGTCTCAGAGCACGGCACAGCACGCTGGCACTAAGGTGTCCCTGTCCCACAGGCTGGGCTGTCCAGCTCTCCCCATCGGCCGGGCAGCCGGTGCCGGGGCTGGCGCTCGGCACCCAGGGCCTCCTCGTCCGTATGGACCAGTCTGGCCCGTGACACAGCGAGGCAGCCTCCATCCCTGCTGTCCTTGGCAATAAAGCATTTGCTGGGCTCTCTCCACGGTTCATCCCTCGGGGGGAAGTGGTGGGGTACCAGCACGTCCCCCTCACACCCTCCTGTCCCCGTCCCCGGGGCTGCCGTGGGTGTCCCAGGCTGGACGGGACCCGGTGCCCACGGCCAGGCGGGTGGAGCCGGGCTCCGGGACCCTCCGCGGGCGGGGAGGGCTGGGCTGTCCCGAGGAGGGCCCGGGGCAGCCCCAGAGTCTCGGTCCCAGGGAGCCGGGGCCGGCCCTGAAGCGGAGCGTGGTCGGGGCGGGGGCCCCGGTGGGGCCGGCCCCATCCCGGGGCGGGGGCCGGGGGCGCGGGGCCCGCCCTCGCCGTACCGGCTGTGGGGCCGGGCCGGGGCCGCTCGGGGCGGCGGGGCGGCACGGGCCGGCCCCGGACACTTGGGCACGGCGCGGGGCGGGCCGGGGCGGAGAGGGGCGGCTCGGCTCGGCACGGTACGGCTCGCCTCGTCTCGGAACGGCTCGTCCCGGTACGGCCCGGCTCGGTACGGTTTGGCCCGGCTCGGCCCCGCCGCACTCGGCTGGACGCTCTGGCTTGGGGCTGCCGGAGCCGCGCAGCCCGCGGGGAGCGGAGGTACCGCGCGGGGCAGCCGAGCGGGACCGGCCCGGCCCCGGCCCGGGAGCGGCGGCGCTGGGCGCGCCGAGCCGTGCCGTGCCCGGCACCCGCGGAGCCCGCCCGGCCGTGCCGGCGCCGGGGCTGGAGCGCCGGTCGGGTGCGGGGGGGGCGGCGGGGGGCGAGGGCCCGGCCGTCTCACGTGCGGGGGTCGCGCAGGCTCCGCCGCTGCGGGGGGCCGGGCTGAGGGGGGCCCGTGTCAGCGCCGAGCCCCCGCACGTCGGAGCGTGGCCGGGCCCGCCCGTGGGTGCGGGGGGTGCGGGTAGCGGCTTTCCGGGGCTGGCGGGGGGTGCCCGGGTTCGCTGCAGAGAGGTGGCTTTGTGCGCTCCGCCGGCGGCACGGGGGGGGTCGTGTGGTACCGTGATCGGTGCCGTTACCGGTGCCGTTAGCCGTGCCGGTGTGCGGTGCCGTTACCGGTGCCGTTACCCACGCCTCGTGTCCCTGCGTGGCAGGGTGACAGGGTGACGGGCGCGGGGAGCGCACCTTTCCCACGCGCTGGCCGGGAAGGGGCCCCCAGCAGCCCCAGCAGGTTTGCGGGGGGCCGCGCCGGGGCTGGGCAGCCGTTCCCCCCGCCCCGAGCGCGCTGCAGGCGTGTTTGCAGAGCTGCGGTTTCCAAAGGCCGGCGCAGACTCAGGGTTTCCGTGCAGATGGAATTTTCTGCAGCCCTTGGAAGGGAGGATGGATGAAGGGACGGGAGGTGTGAGGGCTGGGGGCACGTTCTCTCTTCCCAGCTCGCTCCAGGGGGTGGGCAGGCAGCTGAGCGGGTCGCCTGTCGCCCCGTAGCTCCAAGCAGGCTGCCCCTGAGCTGGGGGTGCCTGGGCCCCCAGACCCCCGCCTGCCCTCAGCCTGCCCGGGCTCTCGGACCGTGTGGCCGATGGCTGCACGTTCCTCCGGGGTCTTTCCCTCCCGCCTGCAGCTGGTTCCTCCCAGGGCTGCCCCTCCGGAGCCGGGGGAGCCCCGAGCAGGGCGGGCAGCCCCTGGCAGAGCTGAGGGCCCTGCCGTGTCCTGGGACAATTGTGTGGCGTTAGGAACTGCAAAGAGCTGTACCGTGACCTGCCCTGGCTTAGAGGGTGACAGCAGGACAGGGGGACAGCAGGGGAAGGGACGTGCACACAGCGCCCTGCCCCAGCTGACACCCTGGAGCTGGGGCACGCTGCCCACAGCGGTGTCCCTGCCACGGCCCACGATGGGGGCAGGCACCCCCAGGCTGGGGGCTCCGAGGTGGGGGGGTGCTGGGAGGTGTCACCAAGCCTGCCAGGGCGGCCAGGCTGCGGTGGTGGCCCCAGGCTGCTCCCTGCTGCTTCTGGGACCAGTTCAGCAGCAGAGCCCCACTGCCCTCCAGCCCTCGGCTGCGCTCACCCTGGAGCTCCCATCCCAGGGGGTCTGGCGGGAGGGAGCTGGCGGGTCCTGCCCAAGCGGGGTGGGGGTGCTGGGGCTCCCCCAGCCCGTGCACACACACTCCCGGCCCCCCAGGGCTGCCGGGAAGCAGGAGGAGCGAAGCAGGCCCATCCCGGCAGCCGGGATTGCGCAAGGGCCAGCGCCGGGCTGTGCGCAGGGGGCTCTGGGGAGAAGGGCAGGGATGGAGCCCAGCGCCTGAAGCCATGGGACCCGCCCGACCTTCTCCTGCCCTGAGCGCTGGGGACGGGACCCCGCGCTCCCAGGGCTGTCCTGGCGTGGGCCGTGTCACCCCTCAACCTTCCCAAGGAAGGATAAACAGAGGGAGCTGCTTCCTCCGGGGGCTGGCGGGTTTCCCAGTTCTTCGGTCACTGGTGCCGCTCTTCGCTGAGTCCTTCCAGTTGTCAGGGCCTGGGTTGCTCCATGTCCCTGTGCGTGTGTCCAAGGCGCGTTCCCGCGGGGCCCGCCCTGGCCTGGCCGTTCCCTGACGTCGTCCCCGTGCCGCAGGGACACCCCACGCTCGGCTGCCCTGACGCGCGCCCATCGGACACCGACTTGCCAGGGGCCCCGTTCATTGGGAGCTGCCCCTTCCCGGGGTCTGTTTGCCACCAGGGTTTTGCTGGGGTGGACCGATGTCCCTCGGTGTGTCCGGTGAGTGCCGAGTGGCACGTTGGATGTGACCAGTCCTTGGGAGCCGGCAGCCCCCCAGGCTCCGGGCACCCCTCGTCGGCACCGCTCACCCCGCCGGGAGGGGCAGCCCCTGCGCGAGATGCCATCGGGGCAGCGCAGCCCTGGTGGGAGCAGCGCCTGGCCGGGGAGGGGCTGCAGGCCCTGCCAGGGTGGCCCTGTCCTGGGGGGGCACAGGAGCCCCGATCGCCTGCTGGGACAGGCAGAGCCCGCGGGGCCGCGTGGGAGCAGGCTGAGCAGCACCGCGGGTCCTGCTGCTGCACGGGGCTGCCGGCTGCTCCCGAGGGCCCCTGCGCCCGCGCCGGCCTCGGCAGCGCGGGGACCCCGGGGTCCCAGCCCCGCAGGGCTCTCGGACGTCCCGCCACCAGCACCAGCCACGCCGTGGGGCGGCTCGGGGCCCTGCACGCGCCAGCCGGGACATTCCTGAGGTTTCCTGGGCAGCGGCGAGGAGCCGGGCTGCTCCGCGCTCCCACGCCCAGCCCGTCCTCCCGAGCCCTTTCCACTCGCAGCGAGCGCGGTTGTGTCCGAGCCTGTGCAGGGACAGGCACGTTCGGCGCGGCACGGCGCAGGCTGGCAGCTCTGGCAGGAGCCCTGGGCCGGGAGGAGGCTGTCCCTGGCCGGGGCAGGCGGCTGGCAGGGGGACGGCCGAGCGCTGGGGCAGGTGAGGCTGGGCACGACTGTGCCCGGCTCAGGTCCGAGCTGTGCGGCGGCAGCCAGGGGACACGTGGGACACCCTGTCCCAGGTGATCCCCGGCCCCCTGCCCCTCCCACGGGTGCTGCCTGGCCGGGCACCTCTGCCTGTCACCTCTCCAGGGGATTCGTGTGGCTCCCAGAGTCCTGGTCCTCCGAAAGCACCAGCGCTCGTGCCCTCCCACTGTGCCGCTGGTGGCACCAGCTGTGCCGTGTGCCAACACGGTGGGACCCTCGCGCTCAGCAGGAGCCGTCCGCGGAGGCTGGGCAGAGGGGGGCACCTTCCCCTGCCAGAGGGGGGGAGATGGGAGATCCCCCATGGGACTCTCGTGCTGGTCGATCAGCCCCTCCAGCGTGGAGGGACCCCCAGCTTGCCTATCCCAGCCCTGGCACAGACCTCGTGCCCTCCTGCCCTGCCAGCCGGCAGGACCGCGGCCCCTGGGGCTGCGTCAGGGCTGGCCCCGCAGCGGGAGGGAGGGGGCCCGGGCTGTAAGCGGGAGATGCTGCGCAGGGATCACCCCGTCCGCCAGCCTGCAAAGCCGTGCCAGGGCTCCCGGGACGGCCCCGCTGGGGTCCCGGGACGGCCCTGCCAGGGCTGGGCTCCCTGTCCTGGAGCCGCCGGCGGCACCAGGAGCAAAGCCTGCCAGCCGAGCGGGGAGCTGGGGCAGCGTCACGTGGCAGCAGCAGAGCAAACGCCCTGCTCGTCTCTCAGAAAGTGGAAAAAGTGATCTGGGCAACGAGAGCCCTGCCAGCCCGACTGCCCTGGCACAGGGGCACGGAGTGCGCTCGGAGAGGGAGATGGTGCAGGAGCGGGGAAGCGGCTAGCGCCGTGCCCCAGGGAGCTCCCGCTGCCAGCCCGCTGCTGTCCTGGGCTGGGCGCGGGAAGGGCTCCTGGCCCGTGCAGAGCTCAGCAGGGCGCTTCGCTGGGAAATCCCGAGGTGGGCAGCGGGAGCCGAGGACGGGCTGAGCTGCGGGGGCAGAGGAAGGGCAGCGGGGATGCGGGATGAGCAGGGGAAAGCCAGGACCCGGGAGCAGAGTGCTGAGGGCGGCAGCAAGCTGGGTTAGTGCAGGAGTGGATTGCGGACGTTCGAGCAGGTTCAGAGGCAACTGAAGGACTGTGAGGAAGAGAAACCCACAGGGGGCTTTTGACTGTGGGGGCTGAGGTAGCTGAGCTGGGGGTGACAGAGCAGGGCGTCAGCGGGACATCACTGCCCTGTCCCAGGGCACCTCCTGCCGCGGCTGCAGGGGCTGGGGGACGCTTGTCGCGGGGTCACACAGCCAAGCAGCTCTTCCCAACCACCACGGCGCGAGGATGGGGATGCTCCCCAGCATCATCCCTCCTGGCTGTGCCCCGTGCCCAGGCAGCTGCGGGGCAGGGCTGTGGGACCACAGGCATGTGTGGGGCTGCCCCGTGTCACCGCAGGGCCGGGGCTGAGCCCGCGCATCCAGCCCAGCGCTCTCCCTGGCACGGATGGTTTCGGTGATCCCGTTCAGACTGAGCGTACCAGGTGCTGGAGGTCACGCTGCTGGGGCTTGGTGGGGACTTGGGGCTTTGCTGCACAAAGCCCGAGCGCTTCCTCAGGTGCCATCTCCTGGTCTCTGGTTCTACTTGGTTTGTTCCTAAATGCACGGGCTTAAATTTTCTGTGTAGTCAAGGATACAGGCTTGTCTCTGTTCAGCCCGCACCCAGGGCTGAACAATAACCAGTTCTCTATCACCCAAGACCCCTCCCCAGCTGAGAAAGGGAGTTGGGGAAAGGAAGGAGACTCGTGGGTTAAAATATAAATAGAATTAATAAAATAAGCAAACCAGCATCAACGCTAATACAAAAGACACAAAGTTCTACTTAGCTCAGAGTGGTGGCAAGTTCCTCCTGGGGTCACAGCCACTGAGGAGAGGAGAAGGAGGCAGAGGAGAGCAGAGCCAAGAGCCCCCTCCCCAGCAGCTGCCCCATTTCTAGTGCCCCTGAGGTCAGTGTCACAGAATCACCTGTGGGCAGCCTGGGGCAGCTGCCCTGGGTTTAACTGCTCACGGCCTCAATCACCAGCCACAGCTGGGCACAGCCTGGGACAGCATGGAGCAGAAAAGGGACTCTATACACTTTATCCCTGCAAAACCAGGACAGGATTCCACCCCTTGTTCTATATCATTTGTGTCACATCCAAGTCACTATTTTCCCCACCTCTCGACATATATACACATATATATACACGCAGGTATCATTCTCTTAGTCTATGGGCTATCTCTCCAAGAAGTCCATTGAATTAATTTAGTCCAAACCCGTGGCTTCCATTTCTCATAATAGTGTCTCAGGGCAGGAGAAAATGACATGGGATTCGCTGTCAGCACATCGGGACCTGGCCTCAGTGCGGTGTGATGGACCGGTGATGCTGGGCAGGACAGGGTGATGTGCTGCATCCGACTATCCACGTCACCTTCCGTTGGTGCCTCGGCATTTCCCCACATAACTGATGCCAACGTGCTGGCATACGGCAGTGGCACGCTCAGTATCCGCTTGCGCCGCGTGGGTCCGGTGACTCTGGGTGCATCTGGATCTAGTGGTGTCTGCGGGTCACCCAGGTCCTCAAAAATCAGCTCCCGCACAGCTATTTCCCTCAGATTCCTGACACCTCTCAGTGGTTGTCCTCTTGCCTGGGTGGTACAGGACATCACCCCCAAAGGGAGACCTCTTCCTTACGCTTCGCAGGAGTCACTGCCAGAGAGCGAGGGGCTCTGCACCAGTTGCAGGACCCCTGTCAATACCCACTTCTCCAGCCATTGGTCCCAGCTGCTTGGCTTTGCTACCCTCTAACTCGAAACCATCAGCTCCATTATCCCAGCAGTGGAGCAGCCAAGTAACGAGCTGCTTGCCCTCATGATGGCTGTAACCCCTACGTGTGTCCCGCAGGTCACTGAGGGATGGGGATCGAGTGGTCACCTCTGGCTCGGCCTCCTGCGATGTCCCTGGTCGGCCATCTCGACTTGCCCTTTTTGTGGTTTTCCTCTCTTGACCCTGGCACTGGTTGAGTCCCCAGGTGAGCCGCATCACCCATCCCTGGGGGCTGTTTAGCTGCAGCCCTTGGTGCCAAATCTGGGTCATCGCAGCAAGTGCTGCTGGAGCTGGGTGATCGCAGTGCCCAGTGCGGAGATCTGAACAGCCTCTGGGGTAGCCGGGGTGTCTGCTGCAGGGACTGGGAGGGTCTGAGTGTCCGTGGGTGCCGGGGCAGCTGTGGTGTCTGTCACAGGGGCTGGAGCTGCTGGAGGGGCCCGTTACAGTGGTTGCAGCAGCTGAGCTGTATCCACACCTCTACCCATGTTTATGCGAGAGCAAGAACCGAAGGACATTCAAAAGGCCTGACAACACGAGCGTGGGGGTCAAAACATCCCACGAGTACTTAAAGTTCTCCAAAGCCGTTGAGATCAGCCTCAGGGGAAAAGGAAAGTACACATCGCCCACTCCCATGGCATAGAAATCAAAGAGGGGCACGGTTACAGAAGAATTTATAATACCATAAACTAGCGCCAAACAACACAGCAGAGTGAGACCTCTAAGTCCATGGCCAGAAGTGATAACACGCACAAAACCAGTAACAAACCGCAGCAAAACCAGTAACAAACCGCAGCAGAGCCACACATTTGATTAGCCACCCCAAAAGCAACTCTAAAACCAAACCCCAGAGAACTCCTCCCAGCAGCCCAGCTACCAACACCAACATAACGAATGCTCGTGACAAAAGCAGTCAGACCTGTGACAGCCTCAACCCTCGAAGACGCTCGGATCAAAAGCCCACGGTTCTCCCGGTTGAGCGATTTACATTGGGCACCGAATAAACTGTCCCCATTCAGCCCACACCCAGGGCTGAGCAATAACCAGTTCTATCAGCCAAGAGCCCTCCCCAGCTGAGAAAGGGAGTTGGGGAAAGGAGGGAGACTCGTAGGTTGAAATTTAAACAGATTGAATAAAATAAGGAAACCAATAATAATACAAAAGACACAAAGTTCTACTCAGCTCAGAGTGGTGGCAAGTTCCTCCCAGGGTCACAGCCGCTGAGGAGAGGAGAAGGAGGCAGAGGAGAGCAGAGCCAAGAGCCCCCTCCCCAGCAGCTGCCCCATTTATAGTGCCCCTGAGGTCAATGTCACAGAATCACCTGTGGGCAGCCTGGGGCAGCTGCCCTGGGTGTAACTGCTCATGGCCTCGATCACCAGCCGCAGCTGGGCACAACCTGGAGCAGAAAAGGGACTCTATGAACTTTACCCCCACCAACCCAGGACAAGGCCCCATGGTGCCGCTCTGCCAGGCTGGCTGGCTCTGTCCCCACACCCCTGCTCCGCTCTGTCTCCACAGACCGTACGAGGGGACATTTTCCCTCCTCCAGACACGGTTTTGCTTTGAAGAGCACGTGATGCTCACCAGGACGCCCACGGCGTGGTGACTCCCCATTGTACCCACATTGTAGTGCCAGCAGGTGACCAGCTTTAATCCACTTAGCCGAGGGCGCACTGCTTCTGTTGAGTGCTAATTATTCATTAAGAGGCAGAGCAAGATGAATCGAATGCCTCCCAGTCTCAGCCTGTTACATCAGCACAGTTACTGCGATTAACCAAACCTGTGATCTCATGGAAGGTCACACCAGCCGTGTGACACGGGCTGTTTCTGCAGAGCTGCGGGGACCGGCGTTAATTGTGCTGCTGTCCCGGAGCGTCAAGCTGACCCCGGCGCTGCCCGCGGCCCCGCTGCGCTCGCTCGGGGCAGGCACGGGCGAAGCTTTAGTCCCTACATGCCCGCAGCCTTCGGCCCCCGCGGTGTGGTGGTCAGCACCGAGAGGGCCCACATGTATAACGCTTCGCCAGGGCGGGGGGATGTCCCCTCTGTGAGAAGTGTTTCATTACTGCTGCGAGGTGGGAACCTCGTCCCTCCGCTGCCTCCCAGACGGAGCGGGGCTGTGGGTGGCGCATCCCGGCCCTGGCAAGCCCGCAGAGCCCCTTCCCGTGCTGCTGCCAGGGCTGGGGTGGCCCTTCGTGCCAGCTCTCCATAACGGGCTGGTGAAAGGGCTCAGCAAAGCGTTTCCCTGCTGTCTGCCCACAAACACGCTTCCCGCTGGGCTTTGTTTTGTTCTCGCAGTGCCGAAGCTGGCAGCTGAGGTGCAGGGAGCCGGGCGCCAGCGCCACCAGCCCCAGGGCTCACAGGCTGCCCGGGGCCGGGCGCCTTCCTGCCCGCTGCCGTGTCCCCAGCAGCGCTGCGGTGTCCCCGTGCCCCAGGGGACAGAGGAGCGAGCCAGACCACGCTGGTGTGGTGGCCCCGAGGGGGTCGGTGCGCGTTTCACACGTGCTGTTGGTCCTTGTCACCCCTCACCCTCTCTCCTGAGCATCCCTGCGGGCACCCGGGGCTCACCATGAGGGACTCGGGGCTCTCGGTGGCACCTCCGACCTGGCACGTGCCCGAAGGGACAGGCAGGCGGCAGGGCCGGGCCCCGTCAGGGGTTTGTGTTGGTGCAAAGGGCACGGGAACGGGGCAGCCTCTGGGCACTGTCCCGGTTCATCCCTGCCTTGGGGCATTCCCAGAGCGGAGGGTGACCTGGAGGAGTGAAGGGAGTGGGAATGGGGCTGGTTTCTGCCCCAGATGCTGGCCCTGGGCTGAGGGCCAGGCCCTGGAGAGGCCGTGCTGTGCGAGAGGGGACCCCCCGGCCCCTCCGCTCGGTGAGGGCCCCTTCCTGAGGCCACTGCAGGGACCTTGCTGTCACCCGCAGGAGGGGCCGGGAGCAGAGGGGTGACACAGCCCAGGGGAAGGGGCTCCTGCAGGGTGGCACCTAGAGATCGGCCGTGGTCCCTGGGGCTGCCCCAATGCGCCCTTGGAGCCCCACCAAGCCAGCACGAGGGCAGCAAGCCATGGGCGAGCGGGTGGAGGCTGGCAGGGCAGCACGGCAGCCGGTCCCCCTTTCCAGCGGACCCTCGTGTGCCCCTTGGCCCGCCGCCACGGCCCTTTGGCGCGAGACGTGAGACCGGCGGTGCGGTGGGGGTTCAGTGGCGGCTGTTGGCGGAGGGGTGCGAGGTGCCGGGGAGGTGCTGGGCAGGCCCCGGGGTGATGGGGCGGAGCAGGGGCTGCGGGCGAGCGGGGGGTCCCCGGCACGCGTCTGGATCGGGGGGCTGGTGTGTCGGCACAGCCGGCCCGTCCCGCACGCCCCGACCCTTCTGCCCCCGCAGAGCCGAGCTGCCATGGGAGGCTGCGGCGCGTGGGCACGGCGGGAGCTGCTGGTGGTGCTGGGCAGCGTGTGGCTGTGGGTGGGCAGCGCCCAGCCCACCCCCCCGGGCCCCACGCGCGGCCCCGCGCCCCCGCTGAGGTTCCGCCTGGCCGGGTACCCCCGCAAGCACAACGAGGGCCGCGTCGAGGTCTTCTACAACGACGAGTGGGGCACCGTCTGCGACGACGACTTCACGCTGGCCAACGCGCACGTGCTGTGCCGGCACCTCGGCTTCGTGGCTGCCACCGGCTGGGCCCACAGCGCCAAGTACGGCAAAGGCGTCGGTAAGAGCAGGGCGGCGGGCGCAGCCCCCCGTGCTGCGCGGGCTGGGGCTGACGTGGGTTTGCGTGCAACGCCTGCGCGGTGCCTGGCCGTGCTCCGCGGGCACCTTCCCCACTCCCGGGGGATGCTCCTGGGCTCGGCCCCCTCCTCACCCCCGGCCCCGGTGTCTGGCAGGGCGGATCTGGCTGGACAACGTGAATTGTGCCGGCGGCGAGAAGAGCATCGTGGACTGCAGACACCGGGGCTGGGGGAACAGCGACTGCAGCCACGAGGAAGACGCGGGGGTCATCTGCAAGGACGAGCGCATCCCGGGCTTCAAGGACTCCAACGTCATCGAGGTGAGGAGGCTGCTGGCCAGGATGGGCGGCACCTGCAGAGCCAGCTGCCAGGAGCCCTGCCGTGGGGTGGCCCTGCCGTGGGGCAGCTTCGCCACCGCACACTGGCAGGCTTCCACACACAGGACCCGGGGACCCCCTTAGAGCCGTCCCTCAGCCCTGGCACACGGGTGTCCCCATGTCCCTACTTCCCCCGCAGCTCCTCCAGGCCAGGGTGTCCGTCTCACGGACGTCTGCCCCTGCCGCCTGCTTTCTCCTGTCCCCTGCCTGCCGGGGCCCCTCGGTGCCAGGGCACACACATGGCCTCTCCCTCTCCTCCTCTCCCCCAGGCTGTTTCTCAGAGCAGCTCTCCTGGCTGCCCTTGTCCTGGGGGCATGTCATGGCTGGGGCCATGTCCTGCAGCGTCCCCGCACCCCCTGCTGCCATCCTCCTCGGGGTGGGTGCCTGGGCACGGGCGGTCTGGGCACCCTCCTGCCGGGTGTGGGGTCCCGAGGCGACGGGATGGCAGCGCTGTCTCTCCTGGCCGTGCTCCCAGGGGATGCTCCGGGGGGCCGGGGGGATGTGGGGCCCTGTTCCCCGCCTGGGACCAGGGACCCATCTCCCGCGGGTGCTGCGCCCTCGGGGTGCCCCCGGGACAGGGCTGGCGGGAGCGGTGCGAGCCCGGGCTGGCCTGTGCCCCGCAGACGGAGCAGAGCCACGTGGAGGAGGTCCGGCTGCGGCCCGTGGTGGCCGGGGGCCGGCGGCAGCTGCCGGAGACGGAGGGCATCGTGGAGGTGCGCTACAAGGACGGCTGGGCGCAGATCTGCGACCAGGGCTGGGGCGGCCAGAACAGCCGCGTGGTCTGCGGCATGATGGGCTTCCCCGGAGAGAAAAAGGTCAACAGGAACTTCTACAAGTGAGTAGAAGAGGGGAGCCCGCGGGGCTGGGGAGTGGGGCAGGGCTGGGGGCACTGGGCTGGGGATTGGGGCAGGGCTGGGGGCACCAGGCTGGGGCAGAGCTGGGGACACGGGGCACTGCTGGGGGCAGAGCAGACCGTGCTGTCGGGTGTTGCAGCTCGCCAGCATCCCTCCCATCCCTGCTGCTCGCCAGGCCTGGCCCCAGCTGGCCAGGTGGGCGCTGGCTAACCAAACCGGGCACTGGCTAACCAAACCGGGGGCCGTGGCATGGCTGGGGGCCGTGTCCACCCGCCTGCCCCATGAACTGCTGCAGAGGCTGTTCCAAGAGGGCAGCGCCTGCTCCCTGGCAGTGGTGACCTCCACGTTTCCCTCTGGCACAGAGCGCGGGGGCCCCCGTGCCGAGGGACCGAGCCAGGCGGGGATGCTCCAGCAGCCCCATGGCCCGGGCGAGGGGCCCAGAGGTGTGGGCACAGATGTGCTGCCCGCAGCGTGGTGCCTATGGCGCGGTGCCCATGGCGTGGTGCCCAGCATGGTGCCTGGTGCGGTGCCCATGGTGCGGTGCCCGGCGCGGTGCCCGGTGCGGTGCCCATGGCGTGGTGCCCATGGCGCGGTGCTCAGCGAGGTGCCCGGCGTGGTGCCCGGCGCTGTGCCTGGTGCCGCCCACACCCCTGACCGCGCAGCCGCCGTGTTGCCCCGCAGGCGGTTGAAGCGCGCAGCCAGGACGAAGGGCCGGAGCCCGAGGCCGGGTGGCAGGTAAGGGGCCGGGGCGCCCCGTCTGCTGAGCCCCTGGCAGAGCTGGGCTGACCGGCCCCGCCGGCCTCTGCCATCGGATGGATCCTGGCA
This sequence comes from Nyctibius grandis, assembly GCF_013368605.1. NCBI lineage: Eukaryota > Metazoa > Chordata > Aves > Nyctibiiformes > Nyctibiidae > Nyctibius > Nyctibius grandis. Next base: position 110,129 of record NC_090663.1, on the reverse strand, counting down.
CAGACGGATCCGGCCGGAGCAGAGCGGGGGCCGGGCAGGGCGAACCCCACGCTGGTGGGACCTGCCTGTGCGCCCCGGGGCCCCCATCCCTGCCAGAGACAGCCCACCTCCCAGGCCGGCCGTGCCCCAGGCAGGGCAGCCCCGTCCCACGCACCGGGCAGGCGCCCGACACGGGGTCAGGGTCTGCGGGCAGGATCCCCCGGGAGCACGGAGGGGGCTGCGGCGTCCCGTGCTGCGGCCCCACGGGGACCAGGGGCCTGGGAGCGGGGCTGTCTCGTGTGGCGGATGGGGAGGGAGGGCCACGGGAACGGGCCGCTCTCAGCAGAAAGCAGCAGTGGGGACGCTGGGGAGGCTGCGCACCCCTCCGTTCCCTGGGGGGGGCTGGTGCTGGGCGCCAGGGTGATGGGCACAGCAGTGTTCGCGGTGCTGGGCGCTGGGGTGATGGGCACGGCGGTGTTTGCGGTGCTGGGCGCCGGGGTGATGGGCACGGTGTCGCAGGTCTCGTCCCGAGGGCTGCGCCTGCCCGGGCTCTCTCGCACGCTCTGCCCGCTCGCTCTTGCTGCCTTTCTGCCAGTCTCGGGGGATGCTCTGGCTGCCCCCTCCCTCCGTCCCCAAACCCTGGTGCCGGGTTTGGTGGGTGCAGCAAGCTGGAGCCCGTCCCCTCCGGGCTGGGACACGGCACCTCTCGCCTGAGCCCGCTGCCACACGGAGCCGCTGCTCTGCCCCCAGCACACGACCCTGCCCGGTCCCACCACCTCCCCTGGTGCCAAAGGTGCCCCACGCCCCGGACCCACCCCGAGCTCTCCATGTGACACTTCCCAGCGCCGTGTCCCCCACAGTCGCCCTCGCCAGCTCCCGCAGCCCTGTCAGCCCTTGGGGTCTCCTCAGACCCCCGCCCCAGGTCCCGCTCGCCACAGCCAGCCGTTGCCTGCCCGGTTTGGTGCTGGCCGCCCCGTCTCCGGCGAGCGGCTCTCTCCCTGCGGCGCTGGGTGAGACGCTTTGCGAAGGCCGTGGAGCTGCGGGTGCTCCCCTCCCTCTGCCCGGGCAGCAGCTGCCTCCCGAGAGCCACGCGCTGCTTTGCTGGGGCTGATCCATTTGGGGTCACGGGCTCATCCAGGCTGGGAGGGACCTCGGGGTGTCCGGGTCCAACCCCCTGCGTGGAGCAGGGCCAGCTGCGGGCCAGCCCAGGGCTTCATCCAGTCGGCTTCTGGAGGTCCCACACCTCGTGGCCTCTGCTCCGACGCTGAACAGCCCTCGTGGGGGAAGCTTTCCTTCCACCTCGCGTTGCCCATCACGCCGGGTTCCTCTCCCAGGGCTGGAGGAGCTGGGCTCTGGGCTCTGCGCCGGACAGCCCCTTGCAGCTGCTGCCAGACCCCCGGAGCAGCCCCTGTCCCGGCTCCCCTCCAGCCCCGACGGCCTCGGTGGCCCTCCCCGGGGCTCGCACCGCTGAGCCGATGTCGTTTTTGTCCTGGGGACCCAGGACCGGGTGCAGGATCGGGGTGTGGTGTCATGAGTTTGCACGGGTGTGCGTGTCCCCTGCCCGGCTGTGTGGATCCCGGCTCCTGGCAGCCCCGTGCTGTGTCCTGGGGCTCGTGGGGCTGGCACAGACCTGCTGCCGCCCCGCTGGGCCAGTGGCCAGGGGGGGTTTTGCCTTGTCCCTGGGGGGTGTCAGTCCCCTGGGCTGTTTTGGGGCACCCACTCTTCACCCCGTGCGGTCCCCAGGGCTTTGGCCCTGCTCGGCACCTTCCTCCCTGCGTGAAGCACCTGAGCGTTTTGGGACCGGACCTACACCCCGTGTGCTGGGCCCCAGGCAGCCTCCCTTCCCCGCGCCGCTCAGTGGGCTCCCGGGGAGCTGCCCTCGCTGGCCGCGGGTCCTGGCCAGCCCGCAGCGGGTCTCGCCGTGCCCCGTGGCACCGGGGCAAGCACCGTGTGCTTGGTGCTGCGCTCGCTGGGCACCCCGCTCCCCGGAGCACGGGGCAGCGGCGGTGTCTGGGCGAGGGCACGGGCACACCTCGCTGGTGTCACAGATCAAATCGCTGCCGGTGGCGTTTGATCTGCCGTGCGACGGTAGCGCGGGATGCTGCTGCATCCGGCTCGGTTTCCTGGGGGGTGCGGGCAGGAAACCGCATCATCGCTGCGGGGGGCAGCGCGTCACGGTGCTGGCAGCCGATGATGCCGCTGCAGCCACGCGTGGCACGAAGGGGACGTGCATGAGCCTCCCCGGGAGGCCAGTGTGCCCAGTTCGGTGTCCAGCGAAAGCCGGCACAGGCCATGCTCCGTGTCCCTGCAGCTGGCGGAGGCGACAGCCCGAGCCCCGGGCTCCTTGACGTTGTTTTCTGTTTTCCAGGCTGGCCTCCAAACCTCAGCCTAAGCAAAAGCGCACGGAGAATGTAGGGTCCAAGAAGAGGTAAATGGCTCCGGTGGTGAGCCTGAGCGCCAGGAGCCCCGCTCGGTGCTGCCGGAGCCGTGCCTGCCCCGTGCCCCCGGAGCCGTGCGTGCCCCGTGCCCCCGGGGATGTGGGGCGGGCGCCCGGCAGGCACGGCGCGTCTCTGCCCAGGGGACGGTGCGAGGGGCGCGGACAGCGAGCGCAGGCGCAGGCAGGGCGGCCACGGACACCTCTGCTGCCGGCCGGCCGTGCCGCGCGCGGCTCAGGGCTCCTCTCTCCCCGCAGGCTCTTCTCGGAGCGGCAGCAGCTCAGGTACCGCCTGCACTCCGTGTCCTGCACGGGGACCGAGGTGCATCTCTCCATGTGCGCCTTCGAGTTCTACCGCGGCAACGCCTCGGCCGCCTGCGGGGCCGGCATGCCCGCCGTCGTCAGCTGCGTGCCCGGGCCCCTCTTCGCCACGGGCAGCGCCCACAAGAAGAAGCAGCGCCAGCAGCAGCAGGGCCAGGTGAGCCCCGCGGGGAGGGGCAGCCTGGCGGGGGCCCGGAGCTGGCTGCTGCTGGGCCCTGTCCCCTGGGCTGCCCCGAGAGCGGGTGCGCGGGTCCCTGGGTGACCAGCTCGTGGAGCGGGAGGGGGGGACCGTGTCCTGTCCCTGCGTGTGCCAGGAGTCACGGCCAGCAGCCCCTGTGCCGCTCTGTGTTGTGCCACGCCGTGCCGTGCTGCACTGTGCCGCACCATGCCGTTCGGCGCCATGCTGTGCCACACCGTGCCCTGATCCTGCTCCCCGGCAGCCGCGGATCCGGCTGAAGGGCGGCGCGAAGGTCGGCGAGGGCCGCGTCGAGGTGCTCAGGGGCAGCGAGTGGGGCACGATCTGCGATGACCGCTGGAACCTGCTGTCGGCCAGCGTGGTGTGCCGCGAGCTGGGCTTCGGCAGCGCCAAGGAGGCCCTCACCGGGGCGCGCATGGGCCAAGGTGAGGGTGCAGGGGCGGAGGAACCGGGCATCGCCCTCCTTGTCCCCGTGCAAGGCTCTGCCAGGCTGGGGCGGCCATGGCCGGGCTTGTCCCGCGGGCGCCTGGCTGCTGGTCACCCGCGGTGCAAGGCTTGCCCCGGGCATCCCCAGGGGACTGCAGCCACTTGGCCCTGGGCAGCAGCCGCGGGGGCCAGGAGGGTGCCAGGCTCCCTCAGTGTGTGCCCAGGAGCAAGGGCAGCCATGAGGAAGGGGTGGCCGTGGCCATCCCTGTGTCACCGGGCCCTGAGCCCCCCCTGTCCTCCCGGCAGGGACGGGGCCCGTCCACATGAACGAGGTGCAGTGCCTGGGCACCGAGAAGTCCCTCTGGAGCTGCCCCTTCAAGAACATCACGCAGGAGGACTGCAAGCACTCGGAGGACGCGGCCGTCCGCTGCAACGTCCCCTACACGGGCTACGAGAACCTGGTGCGCACCGTGGGGGGCTGCCAGCGTCCGCGGGGCCGCGGGGTGCTGGGGGGGCCCACGGGACCCGCTGTAGGACGGCCCATCCCTCCTCTGCACCCCATCGCACCCCACACATTTCCCCCCAGAGGCGAGGGCTGCCCTGGCGCTTGGGGGTTTTGGGGGTGGGAGCCCCGAGCTGCCCCTGTGGGGAGCGGGGTGGCCGTGGGGGGCTCGTGGCCCCGGCAGCGGGGGCGCCGCGGTGACGATGGCACTGCCGCGGCTCTCTCCGCAGATCCGGCTGAGCGGGGGCCGGAGCCGCTTCGAGGGGCGGGTCGAGGTGGCGGTGGGGGCCGGCGACGGGGACCGGCCCCGCTGGGGCCTGGTGTGCGGCGAAGGCTGGGGCACGCTGGAGGCCATGGTGGCCTGTCGCCAGCTGGGGCTGGGATTCGCCAACCACGGCTTACAGGTAGGTGCCGGTGGCAGCTTGGCTGCTCCGCGGGGACAGGGACAGGGCGGGAGGCGGCGCGGGGTCCCGGCTCACGGTCCCCGCAGATCGAGGGCCACGGGGAGGTGAGGTGGGCAGTAAGCGGGGCACGGTGTGCGGCGACAGCTGGGCCACCGAGGAGGCCATGGTGGCCTGTCGCCAGCTCGGCCCGGGCTACTCCCTGCAGGCGGTGATGGCAGGTGCCGGCGGGGAGGCCCCGGTGACGGCCCGGCGGGCGCAGGCACCGGCGGGGCTGTGCAGGGGCAAAGGGGGCGGCTGCAGGACGGGACCCTCGTGGGCAGCCTGGGTGCGAGGGCCGGGCCGCGCCGTGGCTGGGTGCGGGGTGCGCGCGAGCTGGGGCAGCCCGGGCAGGCGGCCCTGCCACCCGGCCTGTCCCCCCCCCAGGAGACGTGGTACTGGGACGCCAGCAACGTGACGGAGATGGTGCTGAGCGGGGTGAAGTGCGCGGGCCACGAGCTGTCCCTGAGCCACTGCCAGCACCACGGCAGCGGCCTGAGCTGCAGGAACACGGGCACGCGCTTCGCCGCGGGCGTCATCTGCTCCGAGAGTGAGCGGCGGCGGGTGGTGGGGTCTGTGGGGTCTGTGGGCGGTGGGGCTGCGGGCAGTGGGAGCTGCGGGTGACGGGGCTGCAGGGTCAGCCCGTGCCCAGCCCGTGCCCAGCCGATGGCGAGGGCACACGTCCCGGCCGGCTCGGCCCTGCCCACGCCGGGCGCTCGCCGGGGCGGCCGCCGGGCCCTGAGAGCCGCCCGCTCCCCGCGCAGCCGCCTCCGACCTGCTGCTGCACGCGCCGCTGGTGCAGGAGACGGCGTACATCGAGGACCGGCCGCTGCACATGCTGTACTGCGCCGCCGAGGAGAACTGCCTCTCCAGCTCGGCCCGCCTGGCCAACTGGCCCTACGGCCACCGGCGCCTGCTCCGCTTCTCCTCCCAGATCCACAACAACGGCCGCGCCGACTTCCGCCCCAAGGCCGGCCGGCACTCCTGGGTCTGGCACGAGTGCCACCGGTGCGTGCGCGGCGCGGGCAGGGACAGGGGGTTGGGGTGGGGAGGGGGTGATGGTGCTGCTGGGGTGGGCTGGGTGAGGGCGACGCCGGGTGAGGGTGACACCAGGTGAGGGTGACAGTGATGCCGGGTGACGCCGGGTGAGGGTGACGCTGGGTGAGGGTGATGGTGACACCGGGTGACGGCGACGCCAGGTGGGGGTGACACTGGGTGAGGGTGACGCCGGGTGACACTGGTGACGACGGGTGACGGTGACGCTGGGTGAGGTTGACGCTGAGTGATGGCGATGCCGAGTACGGGTGGCACCGGGTGAGGGTGACACCGGGTGAGGGTGACGCCAGGTGACACTGGGTGAGGGTGATACCGGGTGAGGGTGATGGTGACACCGGGTGACACCGGGTGAGGGTGACGCCGGGTGAGGCACCGTCTCCTGCCCCGTGTCCCGTTCCGCCCACTTTGCCCAGGGCTGCCCCTGGCTGAGCAGCGCCGGGGCTGGGCCCTGGGGGCACGGACAGGGCTGCAGGCCGTGCCCCGCAGCTGAGCCCCCCCCGCCTGCCTGGGCTGCTGGCTGGGGACAGCCGTGTCCCCTCGCAGGGCAGCACGGAGCTCTGCCCGACCCTGCGGCACTGCGGCCTCGGAGCAGGGGCCGTGGGGACCCTCCCGACAGTGAGGGGCCGGGCAGACGGCGGGGGGGGGGATCGCGCAGGGCAGGGCGAGTCCCCCACCCGCTCCGAGGGCCCCCTCCTCCTCCCGAGCACCCCCTGCTCCCCGCGCTGGCGCAGCCGCAGGCTCCCTCTTGCAGGCACTACCACAGCATGGACATCTTCACCCACTACGACATCCTGACGCCCAACGGCACCAAGGTGGCGGAGGGACACAAGGCCAGCTTCTGCCTCGAAGACACCGAGTGCGAGGAAGGTGGGCACCGCGGGGCTCTGCAGCTCCGTCCCCGCCGTGTCCCCACCACAGGGCTGCCCGTCCCCAGCCGCTGCACACGCCGGGGGGTGACACGGTGGCCGTGCCGAGGGCTGCGCGGGGACGAGCCGCTCCCTTCCTGCCCACAGACGTGGCCAAGCGGTACGAGTGTGCCAACTTCGGGGAGCAGGGCATCACCGTGGGCTGCTGGGACCTGTACCGGCACGACATCGACTGCCAGTGGATCGACATCACCGACGTCAAGCCTGGCAACTACATCCTGCAGGTGCTGCAGCGGGGACACCCCGGGCCCTCCTGCCACCCCCCAGCCTCTGCCCCTGCGCCCCAGCTCTCCCTGTGCCCCAGCTCTCCTTGCTCCCATCTCTCTGTGCCCCCAGCTCTCCTTGCCCCCAGCTCTCCATGCCCCCAGCTCTCCCTGTGCCCCAGCTCTCCATGCCCCCAGCTCTCCTTGCCCCCAGCTCCCTGTGCCCCCCAGTCACCAGGCCCTCCCTCCCCTGCTCTCAGTGCAGGCTGGAGCGCGGTGGGGCTGGCGAGGCGTGCGCTGTGCGGGGCTGTGCCTGTCCTCGTGTCCAGGGACGTGCAGGGCTCGTGCGGGAACTGCCCAGACGTGCCTCAGCCCGGGTTTTCCTGCTCTGAGCAACATGTTCGTGGGCACGTGGTGCACAGTGACAGGGCCACCCCACCACAGCGGCAGCCACCGGCCCCTCGGAGCCCTCCGGCACGTCCCACTGGGGGGACAAGCCCTACCGGGGCCGGGTGCCAGGGCCGGGTGCAGGCAGCGAAGCTGCGCCAGGAGGCCCAGCCCCGTGGCACGGGGCTGCCACCCTCACTGCCAGTGCCCCGCAGGTCATCATCAACCCCAACTTCGAGGTGGCAGAGAGCGACTTCACCAACAACGCCATGAAATGCAACTGCAAGTACGACGGGCACCGCATCTGGGTGCACAGCTGCCACATCGGTAACAGCCCCAGGGGCACGGCGCGGGGGGGGCAAGGGCACCCCGGGGCAGGGGGGTCCTGGCAGGGGTGCCCTGGGAGGGGGCTGCGGGAAGCAGCGGGGCTGGGGGCAGGCTGCGGGGCTCGGCGTGGGGGTCCTGGGGGCGGCCGCGGTGGGAGCGGAGGCGCTGGGGGGGCCGCGTGCCGTGCCGGAGCTGTGCCGCAGCCCGTGCCCTCTGCCCGCGCAGGCGACGCGCTCAGCGAGGAGGCCAGCAGGCGGTTTGAGCAGTACCCAGGTCAGCTCAACAACCAGATCTCGTAGGGCCCCGGCCCCCGGGGAGACGGGCATCTCCCTCGTCAGCCCGCACGGGCGGGAGGAAGCTGCTGGGGGGCCGGGGGAGGCCTCGTGCCCGGCACCGCTGCCACCGCGCCCTGCCGGGACCGCCCAGGGCTCACGGCCACGGGCTGCCCCTGCCCACCACAGGGTGCGGGGGGCACCGCACGCCCGCACCCCCCAGCCCGGGGCCACCACCCCAACCACTGCCCACAAGACTCTGCGCCCACGTCCCCTGGGCCGTGGCACACGGGCGCAGCCCGGGAGGTCCCGCACCCCCACGGTGCCCCCAGTCCCTGCCGTTCCAGCTGCACCCCCTCCTGCTCCCCCATCCCGCCCTGGTTCCCCTCACCCCCGCCCACCCTGGGGCTCTCCCCTCTGCCAGCCCCAGGACCCACCGCCCACGCAGGGACCCGCACCCCTGCACGGCCCGGCCCGGCCCCGGGGAGCCCCTTGTCCCTGGGGGTGGTGTGGCTGCCCCCGCCCCACCAGCGCTGCCTCGGGCTGCCCGGCAGTGGCTCCCACACCCATCTCTTAGTTGTAATTTTATTTTCTCTATAAAGTTGCCAGTTCTATTTCCCCAACGGCTGCTGCCTCTTCTCTGGGGTGGGACGAGCCCGGCAGGACCCCAAGGCCCTGCGCGGCTCACGCCGCAGGGCTGGCCGGCACCCTCCGTGCCCCCTGCACCCACGTGGAGCAGGGAAGGTGCCCCCTGACCCCCAAAACCTGCCTGCACCACCCCCAGCCCGTGCTGGGCTAGAGAAAGGCGGTACTGGTCCTACTGGGAGAGGCCCGTGCAGGTGAGAGGAGGGGGAGAGCAGGAGCCGGAGCAGAGCCCAGGGCGCCGCACCAGAGGGAAGGGACGGGGCCACCGCGGCGCAGCGGGGACGGGTGAAGGGCTGGTTGCCCCCCACCAGACGATGCAAACGTTACCGAGCAGAAATCCCACCCCGGGGCCGTGACTGATGGCAGTGTTGGAGCAGGGACGGGCGGCTGGAGCGGCACGAGGGAGCAGCGCCAGGGCAGAGCCACGGGGCAGCGAGCGAGGACACGACCCGAGGGCAAGGGGGGGACACCCCAGCTCCAGCCGCTCCGGTCCCCCTGCGGCAGAGCAGCTCAGAGCGGCAGCGCCAGCCCCTCCGTGCTGCCAGGGACCCCCAGCTCCCCCCGGGGCAGGCGGTGCTGGGCAGGCCCTGGCTCCCGGCCGCGGAGCTCTGCGGTCAGCGCCGGGCAGCAGCTATGTCAGACACGCTGCCCGGCGTCTCGGCTATTTCCCCTGCGAGCCGCCGGCCGGCGCTTGCCAGGGAGCAAATTCCTGCGGCGGGGCCAGGGCGGCCTGAAAGGAGGCCTGTTCTCGGGGCGGGGGGAGCGGCGGCGCGGAGCCACCGCAGCGCCCCGAGGAACTGGGCCGCTTTCATCTCCCGAAATACCGGGCCGGGGCGCGGGCTGGGGAGCCCCGTGGGCAGGGCCTGGCCCCACACGCACATTCCTCCCGCTGGCACGGCTCCTTCCCCGAAGGGCTGGCCGGGCGCTGGGCCACCAGCGGCCCAGCACAGGGAGGGCCCCAGCCGTCCCCGTGGTGCTCCGGCACGGACAGACCCCGGGCCGGGGAGGGAGAGGCAGCCCCAAGGAGGCACGCACAGCCCCGGCCCTCACCATCAGCCCTCCCAAACACCAGGGCCAGCGAGAGGCTGCCCCGGCCACCTCGGAGCCTGGCATCAACACCCCCTTCCCCACGGCTCGGAAAGCTGCTCCACGGGTGCAGACGTGGACGCAGACCCTGGGGGTTTGCCATGCTCCCCGCGGAAGTGATATGGACGTCTGCTGCGTCCCGCTGGCCTCGTGGGCACAGGCACGGCGGGCGCTGCCGAGGGCCAGCTCGGCGGGCACAGCAGGGAGAGCAGCCCTGGCAGAGCCTGCCCCAGGGCCGCCCTCACCAGCCACGGCCCGACGGGTGCCCACGTTACAGAGGGAGGAGTCGGATGCCAGCCTGTGCGGGTGCCCGGGGGGGGCAGCACACCTCCAAGGCGGAGGAGGGCCCTGGGGGCACAGCCAGTGTGCTCCCCCCAGCTGGAGGGACTCGTGTGAGGGGCAGGGTCCCGCTCAGCCCAGCCTACCCCGGGGCAACTGCCCGCGTGGCACCGGGGGTCCCTAGAAAAGTGCTTTATTTGAGTAGAGGGGAACGGCTGCACCACGAGTCCACCCGAGCACCGGGCCGGGCCCCTCTGCCTGGCCCCCTCCAGCCCCTCTCGAGCTCTCAGTCCGTCCCTGACCAGCACAGACACATGGCTCGGTCCCTGCGCCCTCGGCTCCCGGCCAGCACCGCAGCGGCCCGCACAGGCAGCGCCGCTACTCCGTGACCTCGGGGACGACGCTCACCAGCAGCGTGTCGTAGCCGCGCCGCAGCAGCAGGGCCAGGCTCTGCTGCGTCCGCACCGCCTCGTACACGTCCTCCGCACGCCGCGACGCCCGCCCGTTGATCTCCAGCACGACGTCGCCCGCCTTCATCCCTGCCCTGCGGGGAGAACGACGACAGCTCACGGTGGGCGAGGCAGAATCACAGAATCACTGAGGCTGGAAGAGCCCTCTGGGCTCATCGAGTCCAACCATTGCCCTCACACCACCATGGCAACTAGACCAGGGCACTAAGTGCCATGTCCAGGCTTTTCTTAAACCCCTCCAGAGATGGTGACTCCACCACCTCCCTGGGCAGCCCCTTCCAGTGTCTAATGACCCTTGCTGAGAAGAAATGCTTCCTCATGGCCAACCTGACTCGATTCCAGCTTCGCCTCCCAGAAGGAAGGAGAGCCAGGCACCGCAGGAGGCATGGGCTGCTGCACCAAGCGTTCCTCCAGCCACGCTGGTACCTCGGCCATCGGGACACCAAGCCTGGGCAAGGGTCACCGGTTGGTTTCTGCTGCAGTGATGTCTGCAGGGCCCAAGCCCCCCAGCTCTGGAGCAAAACACTCAGAGCTAAATACATCCTATCGTGTGCTGTTGCTCTCTCATGCCACCCCCAAGGCACAGGGCAGCACTTTGCGTTCAGCCCGCACGCAGGGCTAAACACTGACCAGTTGCTCTATCACCCAGTGTCCCTTCTCTGACTGAGAAAGAGAATTGGGAAAAGGAGGGAGACTTGTGGGTTGAAATTCAAACAGACTTAATAAAATAAGGAAACCAATATCAATGCTAATACAAAAGACACAAAGTTCTACTTAGCTCAGAGTGGTGGCAAGTCCCTCCTGGGGTCACAGCCATTCAGGAGATGAGAAGGAGGCAGAGGAGAGCAGAGCCAAGAGGCCCCTCCCCAGCAGCTGCCCCATTTATAGTGCCCCTGAGGTCAATGTCACAGAATCACCTGTGGGCAGCCTGGGGCAGCTGCCCTGGGTGTAACTGCTCATGGCCTCGATCACCAGCCTCAGCTGGGCACAACCTGGGACAGCACGGAGCATGTTCTATACACTTTATCCCCACAAACCCAGGACACACTTACTGGTGGGCTGGGGAGCCGATGATCACCTTGTGGATCAGCACTCCGTAGGAGACGTCGGGGAAGGTGGGGTCACGCAGCTTCAGCTCAGCCAGGATGCTGCAGAGGGAAAATCAGCACGGGGTAAGGAGCTGGGAGGTAGCACAGGGCTCCCACCCCACCATGGCTGCACAGGCGTGGAGACCACAGCGCAGAGCCTCTCCTCCTGCATCCCTGCACGCTGCTAAGCACAAGCAACAAGCTGCACATCCCAGGGGCACCCAAACACCACCATCTTCCAGTCAAAAACTAGAGGACAGAAGCGCTGACTGTGCCAGGGAGAGCTGGAAGCTACCAGAGCAGCTGCGGGCGATGTCACCCCTCTCAGCCCCACCCCAGAGCACCTTCCTGGTATCAATCTTCTTGGTATCAATAATTCACTTCTCTGCCTTCGTGGGCAGACACAGAAGCTGTGCCCCTCCTTTCTGCCAGAGGTGTCACGCAGAGGCGCCCCCGCATCCCTCCTCTGGAGCCCACAGACTCAACGATCCCACTGCCTCCAATCTGCCCGCAGACGGGGTTTATAAACCCAGCTTCAACGCTGCCCCTCTCCAGCCCCTCCTGCAGGCACCCAGAGGGGGACACCGCGCTGCAGCTGGATCCCACCGGAGCGGAGGGCCCGTGCTCCCCTCCAACACCCTGCACCAGCTCAGACCACTGCAGCCCAGACGTTCCCAGTCACTCTGCCCAGCTCCTCGCTCCTCAGCAGGTCCCTGTTCCATCAACTACGGCTCCCCCTCTGCGCTGCTCCTCGCTGAACTCCCCTGGACTTTCTCAGACCTTCACAAGCTGCCGTTCCTTCTCCAGCTCACAGGACCACAGCACGGCTGAGGTCAGAAGGGATCTCCTGGGACTGTCCACCCACTGCCCCGCTCAAGCAGGCTCAGCCAGAGCACGCTGCGCAGGACCGTGTCCAGTCAGCTTTGGAGCGTCTCCAAGGCTGGAGACTCTCTGACCTCTCCAGGCAACCTGTGCCAGGCTCTAACCACCCTCCTCATGGTGAAAAAGTGACTTCTTGTGTTCAGGAGGAATCTCGTGTTTGAGCTTTTGCCCGTTGCCTCCTGTCCTGTCCCTGGGCGCTGCTGACAGACCGACTGGTCTGATGCGGGCTGCACGTTTACCGGGTTAAGTCTGCTCCTCCGCCTCAGTCACTAACGCTGAACAGCTCCTGCCCTAAGCAGGTCTCTGCACAAGCGCAGCACACGTGTGATTTCAGGCCACACAGCACCAGGAGTGGCTGCACCCGGCTGGGGGGGGCTGTTGGCCCCGCTGGCAGGTCAGTCCCCACTCAGTTGTTGGTCACTCCCCCAGCAGGATGGGGGAGAGAACTGGAGGGGCAAAAGCAAGAAAACTTGTGGGTCTAGAGCAAGACAGGTTAACAGGGGAAAGGAGAAAGGAAAGGAGAAAAAAAGAGGGGGAAAAAAAAAGGCAGGTGATGCAGAGGCACTGCCTGCCCACCGCCCACCAGCAGGCCCTGAGCAACGGCTCCCTTGGAAAAGCTCCCCCCGTCTGACTGCTGAGCATGATGCCATGAGCAAACGCCTCCATCCCGGCCAGACCCCGCACACAGGCCGGGCAGACGAGGGGCCACCTTCCCCCCACCCTGTCCCCTGCGTCACCGGCGGCGGAGGAGAGCTCCCCTGATGCCTACGGCCTCCCGCTCCCCGGCTCAGGCAGCTCCCGAGCTGTGACGCCGCCCCTTCACATTCAAAAGCCAGTAAGACTTTTCCTCTGTAAGGTTTTCTAGTTGCTCTTCTGAACCCTCCAACATCAGCAAGTTCTATCACACACCGCACGAGGAACCAACCCCTTCTGGACGTCCCTCCAGTAACACCCCTGCCCGGTAACACACCCCAGTAGCGTCGGGTAGAACCTGTTCCCAACCATCTCCTTCCCCTGCTGCTCTCAGTCCTTTGCTCGGTCCCTGCTCACTCCACGCTGTCTGTGCCAGCCAGGGCCCCGTCTCCTCCCGTGGCTCCCTGTGGCCAAGGCGAGGGCACCTACGAGCTCCACCACTGCTGAGCTCAAGGCCACCAGCGCACCCGCTCCCCTCGGGCAGCACAGCCAAGGGCCGGTGTCCCGGGGGGCTCCTGCCTGCCAGACAACCCCTGCAGCAGGACCAGGGCGCCAAGGAACCTGCACCCAACACGGAGCTTCTCCCCCTTCCCATGCTGGGGTGGGTTTCTGGCCTTCCAAACGAGCGTGCTCCGACATGGCCCGATGCCAAGGCAGGCAATCCCTCGCTGGGAGACCCCCCAGCAACTGGGCACAGACAGGACCTGCAGCTGGATGGTGCCCAGGGCTCCTGGCTGTGCTGCCGCTTCCCCGAGCCACGTCCTGAACGTCACACTCCCCTGACAGACCTCGCCTGCCTGCCCGGTGATGTGCCGAGTACCAGCACCATCTACTGGGCATGGACTGGGCAGGCCAGCACGGCTGCTGGTGCTCCTGGCACCCCACTGCCCCGAACCGCAGGAGGCACCGAGCACCCGCTGCTCCGGCCCAGGGGAACCCCAGGGGCTGCTCGTGGTGCCCAGCCCGCAAACCCGACCGACACGCAAGAGCCACGAGAGCTTCAGCAAGGGCAGAGCACAGCCCTGGGAGGTGTGGACGCTACAAGCACCAACCCCACCAGCACGCTGAGCCCCAGGAGCCAGCTGAAGGCCTCTGGAAAAATGGCTGCAAGAGCCGAGGAACCAGAGCAGGCACTGTCCTTGGAAAGGAGAACCGCACTCAGAGGGTCCCAGGGCACTTGGGTGGCTGCCAAGGCCACAGGCACGTCCTGGGCACCAGCTGAAGGGAGGCAGCAGATCCTCCCATCAGACCCAAGCAGGCTGTCCGTCTGCAGTCCTCTGTGCTGACCAGAGCGATCCTTGAGGGGCAGAGGTAACACAACGCTCTTCCCAAGCCACCACCATGGCGGTGGGGAGTCTCAGACCCACAAGAATCACAGAATCCCAGCCTGGTTGGGGTGGGAAGGGACCCTGGAGATCCCCCAGCCCACCCCCTGCCCAAGGAGGGGCACCCAGAGCACGTCGCACAGGGCCGTGTCCAGGCGGGTTTGAATATCTCCAGAGAAGGAGACTCCCCCCTCCCTGGGCAGCCTGTGCCAGGGCTCTGGCACCCTCACACCAAAGAAGTTCCTCCTCGTGTTCAGACGGAACTTCCCGTGTCTCAGTTTGTGCCCGTTGCCCCTTGTCCTGGCACTGGGCACCACTGAGCAGAGTCTGGCCCCATCCCCTGACACCCCCTGAGGGATCTGTGAGCGTTGATCAGATCCCCCTCAGTCTGCTCTTCTCCAGCTGAACAGCCCCAGCTCCCTCAGCCTCTCCTCGCAGCAGAGATGCTCCAGCCCTCGCACCATCTCTGTACCCTCCGCTGGACTCTCCCCAGTAGCTCCTGGTCTCTCTTGAACTGGGGGGCCCAGCACTGCCCACAGTTACTCCAGGTGTGGCCTCCCCAGGGCCGTGCAGAGGGGCAGGAGAACCTCCCTCGCCCTGCTGCCCACACTCTTCCTCACGCACCCAGGACACCGTTGCCCTTCCTGGCCCCGAGGGCACAGTGCTGGCTCGTGGGGAACTTCTTGTCCACCAGAACCCCCAGGTCCTTCTCCACAGAAGCCACCCTCTTCCCACTTGCCCATGCTGTAGTGGTCAGCACCATGACTTCTTTCCAGATGCAGCACCCAGCCTTCCTCCTGACACCCAGGAGCCTCACGCCACCCCCGGGTGGCAGCCACGCTGCGTGTGCCAGCACAGCCTCCTCCCCACCCGTTCACCTCCTGCAGGCAAACTGGCCGTTTCTTATTCTGAAGTCTGACATTCCAGCACTGTTTCTGCCCCACAGCAGTTCCCTGGGCAGGTGCCCCCTCCCAGAGAGCGCCACTTGCCCAACTGTTCCACCACAGCCGTCAGTTGGCACGTTGCAGACCTGTTAATTACACAACGTTCCTGGTGGCTCTTCACCCGTGTTGTGTTGCAAGGGCTCTTTACCAACCTCCCCTCAGTGACAGTTACAGGGTGGGGGGAGGTTCAGGGCGCTCTGGGGGGAGGTTCAGGGACGTTTTATCCGCTTGCAAATTCTGCCACGAGTGTAGAAACTTGCAAACTTCTGATTTACCTGTGACACAGCCTGGACACCACAGGAGCACAAAGAGATCTGAGTGTGAAACGTTGAGCTGTGCAGACACTCCTCCCCAAGCCAGGCGCTCCTGGGTAGTCTGGGACCCCGTCTCACAGCCACCACACCCCAGCAAGGCCGGTCTGTCGGCCCCGGGTTCAGACACGTACCTGGGTGTCAGGGTCAGCATCATCACCCCTATGTAACGGCGCTTTGTCTCTGCGTTGCCAAACCAAGAGCCTGTCG
This sequence comes from Nyctibius grandis, assembly GCF_013368605.1. Lineage (NCBI taxonomy): Eukaryota > Metazoa > Chordata > Aves > Nyctibiiformes > Nyctibiidae > Nyctibius > Nyctibius grandis. Next base: position 94,727 of record NC_090663.1, on the reverse strand, counting down.
AAGGAGAGGACATGGAGTGAGGGGTGTGCATGGAGTGAATTATCACACAGGAACAGAGAGGCAGCGTTCTACGGGGCTGAATTAGCCACCTGCCCTTTATGATACAGCTGAATCCTGCACCTGTGTCTCCATTAGCACACTCAAGGCTACGTAGCCCCCAGGTTCCAGATCAACCTTTCCCTTTTTTGAACCCTAAACAATAGTCCTCTGATTTCCCATGTGCTGAGAGCTACTGAAAAGTAGCAACAGAGAAAAAAAAAATCCTCACCTGCTCCTGGGGACTTAAGTGCAACCTACTTGGGACGCTTTAAAAGCCTTCACCTGCAGCAGACGCAGGGCAGCACCCTCCTCCCAGCCTGTCAGGCCCCTGCGGGCAGGGAAGCAGCAGCGCGGCTCCCCCAGGGCAGAGGGAGTTTCATGCCAGGTGCAAGAACCTTCTCACCCCTGAAGACCCTTTGTCCCGCTCTGCTTGCCCTTCTCTCCGCCCAGCTGTGCCAGAGCCTCCCCCTTCACCCTCCTCCTTCCCCAACACCCCAGCAGGGAGGCACCCAACTCACTCTTGCGCTGCTCCTCCTTTTCCAGGAACCTCCGCAGCCGGTCTGAGGGGATGGCAAAGGAGATGCCCGATGTCACCTTCATCGTGTTCACCCCGATCACTTCGCCGTCCTGCAGGGAACAGGGCCCTGTGCCACCCAGCCTGCGTCACCGCGGAGCACCACCGCGCGAGCCTGGGGTCCTGCCTGCGCGCCCACCCCTCCCCGGCCTGCCCGGCCCCGCTGGGGAGGTGGCAGGGACTGGTCCCAGGGGCTGCAGCCCGCACAGCCCCTGCTCTGCCCCACCACCCCACAGCCCCACCGGCTCAGGCTCCCCGGGGCTCCCGCGCCGGGCCGATCCCCCGCCCCCCTCACGGGGAGCCCGGTGCACGCACAGTCCCTCCCTCCCGGCGGCTGCAGCACCCCCCGAGGGGCACCAAGCCCCAGACCGGAGGGCGGGTGGCCCCTCTCTGCCCCGGCCAGCGAGGGTGCGAGCAGGACTTACCAGGTTGACGAGGGGGCCCCCGGAGTTCCCAAACTGCGGCAGAGGAGAGAGCAGTGAGCAGGCCACGAAGGCGACCAGCGGCAGGGAGGCAGAGCCCGGAGAACGGGGCCAGGCCGAGAAACGCAGCCAGAACTGGCCAGAACCCCTCCATCTCCCAGGCTGTGCCCAGCCCCCCCTGCCCTCACGGCACCCGCAGCCCTTCCCCAGCTCCCCCCTCCCCAAAGAGGGCAGCGGGGACGAGGTGCCGACCCGCCGCGCGCTGCCCTTACGTCGATAGCGGCGTCGGTCTGGATGTACTCCATGTCGGAGGCGGCCAGGCCCAGCTCCCGGCTGCCCCGCTGCGCAGAGCTGACGATGCCCGAGGTGATGGTGTTCTGCAGGGCGAAGGGGCTGCCCATGGCCACCACGAACTCTCCCTGCCGCACCTCGGAGGAGTGCCCCAGGGGCAGCGTGGGCAGCGGGTGCTGCGAGAGAGGAGGAGGGGGTCGGTGAGCGGATGGGGGGGGGACGAAGCGAGCGCCTCCGCAGCCGCCGCGCGCACCTTCGGCTTGATCTTGATGGTGGCGATGTCCGCCACCTGGTCCACGTCCTGCACCACGGCGTCGTACTGCTCGCCGCTGGCCAGCTTCACCCGCACGCGCCGCCGGTTGGCCACCACGTGGGCGTTGGTCACGATGAGCCCGTCCGGAGACACCAGGAAGCCCGAGCCGTTGGAGATGGGCACGTCACGGCCCGAAAAGGGATGCCTGCGAGGGGGGCACAGGTCAGGGAGGGGCGGCAGGGGCCCTGAGGGACTGGTGGGGACCAGGCAGAGTGCGTGGCCCAGGCTGGCAGGCCTGGGAAGAAGCGGGGGACAGTGAGGGTGTCTGGGCAACAGCACGACGGGGGAGACTCCTTCACCTCCCCGGGGACGGTCCCCACCTCAAGATGGGCCCCGCAGACACGCACGGAACAGGGGAACAAGCAGGAAGAATCGGGAGCCCAACCGTGAAGGTACGACCCTGCCGGGCCTACGGAGGCTCGGTGGGAAGCTCACACGTGGAGTCGTGTCTCGGAGCAGGTAATGACCGTGGGAGGTGACAGGGACATCCCCAGGCAACTAGAGGAAGACTCACGAGTGCAGGGCCTGGTCCCCGTGGGGGACATCAATCCCCCTGACCTCTGTGGAAAGGCCTGGTGCTGAGCGAGCCAGGGGACCTGGTGCCCCAGGACACAGAGGGCTGAGGTGGTCGGGGCCTCTCTGCCTTGTCCCTTGGGCCTCCCGAGGCCCCGTGCCCAGAGGCAGAGTCTGGGGGGACGCAGCGTTACACAGAAGATGATCAAGGGAGGGACTGGTGAAGCCAACCGGACACGCACGAGCCCACGGCACCAGACACGACACAGAATCGCTGAGGTTGGAAGAGCCCTCTGGGCTCATCGAGTCCAACCATGGCCCTGACACCACCGTGGCAACTAGACCAGGGCACTAAGCGCCATGTCCAGGCTTTTCTTAAACCCCTCCAGACACACACGAGGGGGGTGGCCAACGTCCCTGCGAGTGCTCAAATGTCACAGGGCAAAGGGGGCTCCTGATGGCTGGAAAAAGGCAAATGACACGCCAGCCCACGAGACCAAGAGTCCCGACAGCTGCAGGGCAGGCAGCTTCGCCCCATCTCTGGGGAAGTGAGGGAGCAAAAACTCCCAGAAACCGTTCCCGGCGCGGAGCAGACAAGAAGGGGGCTGGGAGCAGCGGGCACAGGCCCACCCACGGCAAACCACACCCGACCGACCGGGCTGGCTCCTGCGACCGGGCGGCTGCGCAGGCAAGGGGCGAGCAGCGGACATTGCCCTGCCAGGCCCGAGGCACGGGCTGGCGAGAGCCACTCACAGGGAAGTGCACAGTCCTGCTCCCGGGGCAGAGCAATCCCGCGCCACCGGGCAGCCCGGGGCCACCGCCTGGAAGGCGGATCCTTGGACACGGTCCCGGAGGACAAGAAGTTGGTGGTGCGGCAGCAGCGTGTGCCTGCGGTGAAGGCCGGCCGTGTGCCGGCTGTGCGCGGGCAGCGGGGCGAGGGGACGGACCCGTCCCGCCCGCGGCACCTGTGGGACCCCACCCGGACACCGCGCCCGGTTCAGGCCGCCCGGGGCAGGAGAGACCGGGGAGGCTGCGCTGTGCGGGGAGGGTGGGAACGGGGCCGTGCCGCCGAGGGTGCGGGAAGGAGGGAGCCAGGCCCTCCTCGGAGCGGCGGGCCGGGAGGGAACCGGGACAGGGCCAGGAGGGGCACTGCCCCGCGGGTAGCGGGGAAGCGGCTCCGCGGGGGCGGCGGGCCGGGGCGGAGCGGGGCGGCCGTCCGGTGCCGGTACCTGCCCACGATCTCCACGTAGACCAGCGCGGGCGCCGTCTTCTCCACCACGTCGGCGATGAAGTTGAAGGCGGCGCGGGGCGAGGCGGGCGGCGGCGGGGCGGGCACGGCGGCGTGCAGCGCGGGCAGCGCGGGCCGGTGGCCCCCACCGTCCCGGGCCCACAGCAGCACCAGCGCCGCCGCCCCGGCGCCCAGCGCGGCCGCCACCGCCCGGCCCGCGGCGGAAGGAGGCGGAGGGGGCGGAGGCGGAGGGGGCGGCGGGAGCTCGGCGGCCCCGCACAGCGCCCGGCACCACCGCGCGGCGCCCGCCCGCACCGGGGCCCGGCTCCACCGCGCCAGCGCCGCCATGCTGCTGCCGCGCGCGCCGCGGGGCACGCCGGGAGTGACGTCAGGGCGCAGCCCCCCGCCGCGGGGCACGCCGGGAGTGACGTCAGGGCGCAGCCCCCGCCGCGGGGCACGCCGGGAGTGACGTCACAGCCCTTCCCGCTGCGGAGCACGCCGGGAGTTGTTGTCCCGCCGGTAGCGGTAGCGCAGCCTCCGGTGGGGACAGGGAGGCTCCGCGGCGAGAGCACCGGGCCCGCCGGGCCCGCCAGCCGCCCTCCTCGCACCTGCCGGCCGGCGAGGGCCCGCGGCCATGGGGCGAGTGTGCGGGCGGCGCGGTGCACGCCGGGAAGGCGCCGCGCCTCCCAGGCTGCCCCGCGCGGGCCGGGCGGGAGGCCGCGGGGCAAGATGGCGGCGGGCAGCGGGCGCGACTGAGGCCCCGGGTGCGGCGGGGATGGAGCCTCCTACGGCCCCGGGCCCCGAGCGGCTCTTCGACTCGCACCGGTGAGAGCCGCGGCGGCCCGGGGGCGCGCCTGGCCTGCTCCGTGTTTTGCGGGGGTGGGCCCCGGGCTGCTGGGGGAGGCCCGGGGGTTCGGGGTGTCCCGGGGGAGGCCCCGGGGGTTCGCGGTGTCCCGGGGGAGGCCCCGGGGTTCGCGGTGTCCCGGGGGAGGCCCGCGCAGGAAGCTGGGGTGTCTCTGGCGGGCGGCCCCGAGGGTCCGCTGCAGGAAGGGGTATCCCACGGGAGCTCCGTGGGGAAGGTCGGAGGGTCCCGTGGGGGGACCGGTGAGGGTCCAGGGTGTGCCCGGGAGGCCCGCGGGGAGATCCGGGGCGGGCTGGGTGTCTCGTTGGGGAGGCCCGGGAGGTCGCATGGAGTGGGGGATGCAGGGTAGTCCCTGGGGGGGCCCCGGGCGGGCAGCTGGGGGTCCGACCGTCCCGTGTGTGCCCCCGCCACGCTCACGCTCGCTGTGTTGCTCTTTGGCCCTACAGCTTTCCAGCCGACGGGTTCCTGCTTCTGGCCCTGCTGCTCTACGCGCCCGTGGGGCTCTGCCTGCTCGTCCTGCGCCTCTTCATCGGCGTGCACGTCTTCCTGGTCAGCTGCGCCCTGCCCGACAGCGTGCTGCGACGGTGCGTGAGCCCGGCTCTCCCCAGGGCGCTCCTGCTGTTCCCCGGGGCGGGGACGCGGTGTGGGAGGGCTGCCCTCGCCCCTCTGGGTCCTTGCCATGGAGGCTTGGCTCCCGCAGAGGTTTACGGGGAGCTGTGCTTTCAGGACACTTTGTCCCCAGGACCCACGAAGGAGCCTTCTCTGCCCAGAGCAAAGCTGGCAGTTGCCTCTTGAGAGCTCGGGGACTGATCTGAGATGCTTGGATCAGCTGGGCAGCCTGCTGAGGGGTGATGTGTGTGCCTTGCCACCCCGTATTTCACGCTGCAGCTCTGCAGGCAGCCTTCAGCCCCAGCTGCACCCCCCCCCAACAATTCCCATCCCAGACATCTGTTGTATCATTTCCATTTTGTACCAGTGTCCTTTTGCAAGTCACAGGAGTCCCCAGGTCCTGTTCAGGGTGTTGGATGTGGAAGCCAGCGACGGCTCAGGCTGCAGGGCTTGAGGAAACCGCTTTCCCCACCCCCCCCAGGTTTATTGTACGTGTGATGTGCTCGGTGCTGGGCTTATTTGTGCGGCAAAACGATCCCCGTCTCCGCGATGCCAGCGTGAGGGTGTACATCGCCAACCACGTCACACAGTTCGACCACAACGTCATCAACCTCCTGACCTCGTGTAACACGGTGAGTACCGTGGAGCCGAGCACGGCGGGTCTGGGGGCGCCTCTCTCCCAGAGAAGTGCACAGAGAGCTCGTTCAGAAGCTTTGGTTCTTATTTATTAACCCAGGATTGCACAAGCCTCGAGCTCCGTCTGTGGTTCAGTGTCACGCTTCAGGCTCTGCGTGAAAAAATGAAACAGGGTGAGGAGGAACAGGGAATGTGACAGTGGGTGTTGGTTTTATTGAAAGAGAGCAGCAAATCCTGGCAGCTGTGTCTTCTTCTGGCCTTGCAAATAGGTTGTGGGGTTTTCCCACAGCACTGGGTGCCACGTCTGTGTGCGGAGGGGGCGGCGTGGCGGGGCAGTGGGGCTCGGGGTGTTGTGCCTGGCTGGTGGTTGTGTAACTCTCCCAGTGCTCTTGTGAAATTCCTTGTGTGTGGAGCTGCTGAGCCAACAGGCTCCCAACGTGCCTGGGAGCGAGATGGTGGGTCCGGTGCCCTGAACAGCAGTAGGTTTGCCTCCACCTGGAGGAAAATAACGCTTGGAAGTAGCGTGTCCTTTGCCAAGCGTGTTAGGGGCACACAGAAACAACTCGGGGAATGTCGCCCGGGGCAGGGGGAGTTCCTTCCTCAGGCAGACGGAACAGTGTGATCTGGAGGTCAGGAATCCACTCCCGAGGGAGCTGGGGCTGGGGCGGTCACTGACACCTGGCAGCAGCGTGTTCTCTGCTCCCAGTGCTCTGGGAGCAGCCCCTGGAGGTGTTTTGTGAACAAGCAGGAGCTTTGTCTCCCTGGGAGAGCGGCCCTCGAGGGGGGGACAGGGCGGCCGTGCGTCCTTACTCGTGTTCTCCCCTGCAGCCCGCGTTGAACGGGGCCCCTGGCTTCATCTGCTGGTCCCGGGGCTTCATGGAGCTGGGAGTGGCGGGGAGCCGCGCGGAGCTGGTGGATTCCCTGAAGGTGTACTCGTCCCACAGAGGGAACCCCCCGCTGCTGCTCTTCCCCGAGGAGGCCGCCACCAACGGCCGGGCCGGCCTGCTCCGCTTCAGGTGCGGGGGTGCCTCTGCGGCGGGGCTGTCGCCGCGTTGGTTTAGCTCTGGGGTCGTTCACTGCCCACTTCTTCCTTGCAGCTCCTGGCCGTTCTCAGTCCTGGACGTGGTGCAGCCGGTCGCCCTACAGGTGCAGAGGCCTTTGGTCGCTGTGGTGAGTCGGGGACAGGGGCAGGGAGGAGCCGCGGGGGCGTGCGCTGCCTGAGGGTCCTGGCGAGGCTTCTGCTTCGAAGCCTGGGGGTGGTGCAGCCCGGCCTCGTGGCCTGACCCCCCAGGGACCAGCTCCTCCGTGCTCACGCTTCTGCCTTTCCCAGGGAACCCCCGCTGAGTCCGTGCTCTGTTACCCCCGAGTTCTGATGAGCACTGGGGTGGCTCGGCTGGCTGACAGCGTGTGGCTGCCTCCCGTGACCGCGGCGTCCCCGTGGCTCCTCTGTTAGCCACTGCTTTTAAAGTGCTTTGGAGGAACAGCTCCGGTCGCCCCGGGGAGCGGCTGATGGGCCAGGGGTTGTGCAAGGCTCTTTGGGTTCAGTTCTCGAGGTCCTGGCTCCCAAAGGCAGATGTGTGACACGGTGCAACTGTAGCTTCAGGGAAGGTGAAGTTCATGAGGGTGATGCTGGTGCTGCCAGGCAGAGTGCAGTAAAGCTGTTCTCGGCTGATCTACAGCAGGAGATTTTGTTGGATTTCTTGTTCCTTGATATGATTTATGGATCTACTTCATTAAAAGACACATTTTATATTGGTCAGGCAGTTTAGTTGATTCCCCATTGTCCACCTTTCTAAGGTGGGAGGACACAGTGGACAGATCTGAAGCCACTCACCAGCAGGTCACAAAGTGACTAAGTGTTGGTCCTGCACCAGTGCAGTTTTGGATTAAGATGCGGTTTTCTAACAGTGAGGAGGCTTTAAATTCTTGAGTGGCTGCTCTGGAGGAGAGGGAGGGCTGTCCCATTGTGACCTGTTTATCATGGATATCTTTTTATGGCTCTGGCTCCTCCGAGAAGTTCTGAGATGTGACAAGTTGTGTATGTGTCTGTGCATCCTTTCCTTCATGAATGTTAGGGAACAACATGCACATACCTGCAGATCTGAGTGAAGATACTGGTTATGGTCACGTCTTGGCTCCCATTTTAACCTTCAGGGGTCGAGCAGGACTTTTTGCCCTTCACGCACGTTGGCTGAGGAGATCCCGGTGGATTCCTTATGGGATTTTAAACCATCAAACTCCTGAGGACAGGAGATGAGATACTTGGAATGGTTCGGTCAGAGCTGTAGATCTGGAGGTGGTGTCCTCACCAGCGTGTGGGAAGTTAAAGGATAAAAGCAGCCAAGTACAAAGATCCTGGGAACAGCGTCCGTTCAGTGGCAAATTCTGTAGGATCGTTGGGAAGTGCAGGTCGGGGCAGGCTCTGGGGGCCTTCACCTCAGTCAGGCTCGGTTCTGAGTGCGGTGCAGCTGCTCGGGGCTGTGTCCCGTTGGGAAGGATGGGGAGCCCACCACCTCAGAAGAAGGACACGGAGCTGTTGGAGCGAGTCCAGAGGAGGCCACGGAGATGCTCCGAGGACTGGAGCACCTCTGCTATGGAGACAGGCTGAGAGAGCTGGGGCTGTTCAGCCTGGAGAAGAGAAGGCTCCGGGGAGACCTTCTAGCACCTTCCAGTGCCTGAAGGGGCTACAGGAAAGCTGGAGAGGGGCTTTTTGCAAGGGCATGGAGTGACAGGACGAGGGGGAACGGTTTTAAACTGACAAGAGGGGAGATTGAGATGAGATGTGAGGAAGAAATTCTTTGGTGTGAGGGTGGTGAGAGCCCTGGCCCAGGTTGCCCAGAGCAGCTGTGGCTGCCCCCTCCCTGGCAGTGTTCAAGGGCCAGGCTGGATGGGGCTGGGAGCAACCTGGTCTGGTGGAAGGTGTCCCTGCCCGTGGCAGGGGGTTAGGAGCTGGATGGGCTTTAAGGTCCCTTCCAACCCAAACCAGTCTGTGGTCCTGCCTGCGTATCCACTCCTCGCTGCCCTGGCTTAGCTGTGTTCTGCTTCCCTCGTGGACCCCCGACCAGCTCGTGCTCTGAGGGCCGCCACCTCACTGTGCTCTCTCCCGCAGAGCGTGGCTGACTCCTCCTGGATCACCGAGCTGCTCTGGACCTTCTTCGTTCCCTTCACAGTTTATCAAGTAAGGTACTATCCCTCTCTCCTTCGTTTGGGGCGGGGTTTGGGGCGGGCAGAGAGCCTGCCGTGTTTGCCATTGCAGTAAGAGATCTGTTGGTACGTGCTAATGCGCACCCTCGCTGTGGTACCCCATGGCTCCCTCAGCAGCGTTTGGTCCGTGCCAGCTCTCCTGAAGCAGAGAGGGCTCCTGGTTCCTGCCTTCAGCTGGTGAAGGGCAGGAGTCTCTCAGGGCTTTCACGCCGAGTTTGCTGGGTCTATGTTTGAAGCTCGCTGCTCTGCTGCGATTCACCCCGGGGCTGCTCAGGTCCCGTGGGCGATCCCCTGCAGGCAGCTCAGCCCTCTGGCCCCTCTCTCCTCCCTGCAAGCCCCTGTGGATCGCAGAGGGGGTCCAGACGCCTGCCCAGGGCCCGGGTGAGCCCAGCCTGGCTGGGCAGCCTGGGTGCGATAAGGGTCCATGAGCAGCTGAAGGGGCTTGGGGCCAAATTTCGGGGTCGGGGTATTTCGGTAAAGAGCAGTCCTGTGCTGTAGCTTCCCCTGGCTGTGTCTGGCCCGAGTCTCGCTGATGAGTTTTCTGCTTTCCCGTGAACGGCAGCGTCTGCTCATTTGGGGGCTTGCTGGGAACTTCATTAGGAGACACTTTGCATGTTACACTTGAGTGCTTGGAGGATTCCGTGGGCCAGTTTTGTCTCCTGAGCCAAATTGCCCTTAATTTTGCCAGCTAGTGCTGAGGTTTTGGCTGAGGTGGGGATAGCACCGCCGCACTCTGCTCCCCGGCGGGGCTGGCTCCTCCAGCAGCCCCCGGAGCCGTGAGCCCAGCGCTGTTGTCCCCATGCAGGTGGATGCCGTCTGTCCCCAGACGAGCCGAAGAGCTGAGCGAGGACTTTGCGCTCCGAGTTCAGGAGGTAGGAGGGCGACGGGGGAGAGGGGTGTGCAGGACTGCTGCCGTGTGGGACGGTCACGGAGGAGAGTGGGGAGCAAGCAGAGTTGTGAAGGGCGTTTCTGGATGGGATGGGAGCTCTGGCCCCTATTTATCACCCCGTATTTATCACCCCTTATAATTATTCAGTTTTTCCATGGCCTCCTTGCTACCCCCCAGTTATCCAGGCCATCCCCACCTAGTTCAAACCCTTTTCATAACACCACAAATCAAACGAAGCGATTGTTTCTCCACCTCTCCCTTACGTGCTGGGTGCTTCGTAGCTCCTGTACCAAAGATCTTGTATCTCCCCGTCAGCCTGTTTCAGCAGGATGGTAGTGCCTGGTCCTTCGTGTGCTCCATGCAGCACTGCAAGGCATCCCTGAGGCCCTGGAGAACTCAGTTCCCTGCCCTCTTCCCCTCGCCGTGGCTCGGCGCAGGCCCGTACCTCTGATGCGCTCCCCTGCGAGGTGGGAACGCCCCGGTCACGCGGGTACATGTGGCTCTTCCCTGCAGCTCCTGGCCGTGGAGCTGGGTGTGGTATCCACACGGCTCACCGCAGCAGACAAAACCGAGCACATGAAGAGGCTGAGACACACGTCGCTGCTCCCCTTTGCCCCAGGTGGGTGTCCCGGGTCGTGTCCTGGCTACAGAGCTGCTGCTTAGGCTTTGCCTTTGGGGAGGCCTCGGCCTGCTCGTGGTTACTCACTGGTGGAGGGAGAGGAGGAGGCAGGTTCGACATCCTCCTCGGGAGCAGGGGCTGCCTCTGCTCTGGGCTGGGGGCTGCAGGTAGCTGGCAGGGACAGGACCACCCCTCCTGAGCATGGACAGGATGGCCGTGTGCAGGAAGCCTGGCGGTCCTGTTCATCCTAGAGGAGGTGGAGCTGTTGCAGTTTGAAGCCGTGCACCTTCAGGCCCCCTCTCATGCCCACTGCTCTTTCTCCTGCAGCCTCAAGCCAGCCCCTGGCAGCCAGGCCCCGGGGGCCCTCCAGCCTGGCTGGTGTCGCTCCCGAGGACGTGCGGATCGCGGCAATGGCCCAGCGGGTCAAGGAGGTGCTGCCCCACGTGCCTCTGGAGGTCATCAGGACAGACCTGGGTGAGCGGCGCCCGGGGCATTGGCAGGGACGCGGGGTCACCTTCCGTGCCAGGCCTCTGCGACACCTGAAGGAAGAAACCTTGTCCCTCTGCCCTGTGGAGCGCAGTGGCAGCGAGGGTGTGAGTGTCCTGATGCAGCAGCTCCCTCTGACAGATCCCCTTTGTCCCTGCAGCCCAGACCAGCTGTGTGGATACCACCATCGCCAACCTGCTGGAGGGGAGGGTGCCCTTCTTCCCTGAAAGCGAGGAGGCCGGTGCTGACGTGCCTGCGCCGGCTGCCTCCCAGGCTGCAGCTGCTTCTGGCATCCAGGGCTCCGTAGCTGTGCCTTCTGCCAAGGTACTTGTGTGGTTGTGTTGTCTCCTCTGGCCTGATGGCTCGCAGCCAGAGCGTGGTGGCCTGTGTTCAGGACTAGCCACGACACCAGGGGAACGGAGCTTTTTGGAGACCAGATTGGCGTGCCGGGTCCTGCAGAGCCGCCGAGGAGGTCTCCTGGCTGTGGTTGCCTCCTGATGGCTCCTGTGCTCTCTGTTCCAGGCAGCTACAAAGCAGTTTGCGAGGTCCCCCGTGGAGCGGCACCTGTCCCTGCAGGAGCGGAAACGAGCCTTGTACGACTATGCCAGGAGGTGAGTCCACCCACGCCAGAGCCCGTCCCCAGCGGTGCCCCGGTGCGCCCCAAGCGAGGGCCAGCCCCTGCTTTGCCTCCTGTCCTCCCGTTCCTCTCCTCCGGCCCGAGGCAGCGAACCACGGCTGAGGGGAGCAGGCAGAGGTTTGTCTGCTTTGCCCCGTCCAAGCACACAGCCCCTCGTCGCTCCGGGGAGCGCGCTGACTCCTGGATTGCTGCTGGGACAAGGTGGGGTAGGAGCTGTTGGCCAGAAACAGCAGCTGAGGATCAGGGGCCAGCAAAACCCCTCGTTAGGCTCTTCGGTGTGACAGATTTGGCCGGTATCAGTCGTCATGGGACTGCAGATCTCCTCTGGGATGAGGGTCGGTGCTGTGCAACGCTCCTTTTAGGCAGAAGTTCGCTGTTCGGTGACAGGGATGGTGCAACTGATCCTCCTTGGTGTGAGTGGAGGATAATGGGGAGCAGGTCTGGCCTCTGTGCGTGGTTTTGATGAGGCAAACGCTGGAACGAGGGTCCAGTTCTGGTGTCTGGGTCTTTGTTTAGAAAAGATAGAAGTCAGGATGAGTTTGGGGGTAGGTTGAGGCTGTTGAGCTTCCTGTGGATGAGATGGCACGTGATGAACAGCGCTGGGTGAGGGAACCAGGCTCTGTTAGATCTGGCAGAGGAAAGGACGGCTGGAAGGTGTGGGCAGATGGACATCACAGAGGTGATGGGTGGTTGTTCCTGAAGAGGACGTTGGTGGATCAGTGGAACGGCTGTTGGAAGTCTGGGACATTCCTGTGGCCGGAGTTGAAGCTGGGCAGATTCTGAGCGCCCGTTTGTGGAGGGCTGGCCCTGGGTGACTCCGGTAGCTCTGTGTCACCACGGGTTTAATTTAAACAGGTCTGTTTTGCTGAAAGATCATGTCAGCCTGGAGGAACTGCACCTCGGAGCAGTCCTGTGCCGTTGAGAGTGTTAGCCTCCCTCTTCAGAGCTGTCCCCAGGCCTTTTAACCCGAGTGTGGAGGTGGCTGAGGGCTCTGGCTGGATCCACCAGGCAACTTGTTCAACAGCAAAGGAAGGAGGTGGAAACCCTTCCCTGTGGGTGCCCCACACTGTGGCACTTGTGCGTGCTGATGGTTTGTGTCCTCAGGGAGGGTTTGCTGCAGCGAGCCGGGGTGTGGTGGCCACGCACGCAGGACGTGGTGGTCACTGGGCGTCTGCCAGCTCAGGGTGGTGGCCGCAGGGCTCGGGTGGTCTCCCGGTGTCACCTCTCCGCTCTCCCAGGTGGAACCTGGCTTCGTCTGGGACCTTTCCCTGCCCCTGGGGCCGTGTTGTGCGTCTGTGTCACCCAAAGCGAGGTGTCCGGCTGAGCTGCCGTGGTCCCGCGCTGGGCCAGCCGTAGCCGGGTGCCCGCAGCCCACCCCGCGCTGTGCTGTTCAGCCTCCCCGGGGGAGCGTTCTGGAGCGGGCAGGGGCCGTGCCTGGGTGTGGGGCACGGCAGGGCTGGGGCTCTGCGGGCGAGGCGGCCTGAGAGACCCCGACCGGGAAACCTCCGTCCCCAGAGCCGGGCAGGGACCTGCTGGGGACCCCGAGCTGCTGCCCCAGCCCCGCGCGGGCTCCCGCAGCTCGGCCCGGCTCAGCCCGCGCCCCGGTGCTGCTCCCCCGGGCTTATCCCGGCAGTGACGGTGATGAGCGTGCGGCGGGGCTGGAGCAGCGCTGGCGGCCGGTCCCCCCGGGCCCGATCAGCGTGAGGAGAGGGTCCGGCGGGGCGGCGGCTGGTGCGGGGCCTCCAGCCTCGGGGGCGGGGGGGCCCCGGCCCTCGCCCCACCGGCCCCGGCCCCTCCCCGAGCCTGAGGGCGCTCTCTCCCGCAGGCGGTTCGCCGAGAAGCACGGCACGGCGCGGGCCGGCGGCAGCCCCTGACGGCCGCGGCGGACCCGGACCGGACCCGGACCCGGGCCAGGCCCCGCCGGTGCCTGCGCGGGCGGGACGGGACGGGCGCCCCCTGGCGGCGGAAATAAACGGCGGCAGCGTCTGGCGCGGCTCGGCTCTGCGGGCACGGGGGGGCGTGGCCAAAGAGGGGCGTGGCCAGAGGGGGGCGTGGCCAGCCCGGCTCCGTGCGGCTCCGCACGCGCCGCGGCCGCCGCCCGCTCGCGCGCCGCACGTAGGCGCCGCTTAAAGGGGCAACGCGGTGGGGCCGGCGGCCCCTGCCCCGGGCGAGCTGCCCCCGGCGGCCGCGCCCCCGCGACGGTGATGCCGGGGAACCCTCCGGGGGTCCGGACCCCTCCGGCGCTCCCGGCCGGGCGCGGACCCCGCGGGCCCCAGCGGACGGGGCCGGTGCCCTTTTAAGACCCGGGCTCCCGGTGCCGGTGGTTTTATTTACATGGGGGCTCGCGGGCGTCACGTGACTGGCGGGGGCTGCGCGCGGCTGCAGCGCGGGGCCATGGCGGGCGCCGGGGACGACGGTCCGTGGGGTACGGGGGGGGCGTGACCGGGGGGGTCCGGGTCCGGGGGGGGGGCGTGACCGGGGGGTCCGGGTCCGTGGGGTACGGGGGGGCGTGACCGGGGGGTCCGGGGGGCTGGTGTGACCGGGGGGGTCCGGGTTAGAGAGGTACGGGGGGTCCGGGGGGCCGGTGTGACCGGGGGGGTCCGGGTCAGTGGGGGGGCGTGACCGGGGGTCCGGGTCCGGGGGGCTGGTGTGACCGGGGGGTGTCCGGGTCCGGGGAGGGGCGTGACCGGGGGTCCGGGTTAGAGAGGTACGGGGGTGGTCCGGGTCCGGGGGGGCCGGTGTGACCGGGGGGGTCCGGGTCAGTGGGGTCCGGGGGTGGCGTGACCGGGGGATCCCGAGGGGGGCTGGCATGACCGGGGGTCTGGGACAGTGGCATCCCGGGAGGGCTGACGTGCACCGGGGAGAGGGGCCAGGTCAGCGGGGAGCCCCGGTGGGCGTCCTGGGTGGGCTGACATGCACCGGGGGGGTCCCGGCAGGCTGGCGTGCACCGGGGGGGCTGATGGGTGCGGGGGGTCTGGGGCAGGCGGGCTGACATGCGGCACGGGGGCTGAGGCGGGGGTCCCGGGGGAGCGGGGCAGGCCAGGAGCACCCTGGGCAGGTGGGTGTGCGGGACGTGCCAGGGTCAGAGACAGCGCTCGCTGCTCCCGGGGCGCTGGGCAGCGCTGCGGGGTGCACCGGGGGGTCCCGGCTGGGACGGGGTGCGCCGGTGGGCCTGGGGCAGCGCGGGGGCCAGGCTGTGCTGGTGCTGGGCTGACCCCCCCCCCAGGCTCCTGGGTGGAGCTGCGGTGTGGCCCAGGGTGCCCGGAGCCCGAGCCCCTGCCCTCGCCGTTCTGCCACGCCGACGTGGAGCGGATGCTGCTGGAGGCGCAGCTGGAGACGGAGAGCGGCGACGCGTGAGTCCCGCGGAGGAGCACGGGCGGCCGGAGCGCTGCCGGGCCGGGGCGGGCGTCAGGGCCGCGGGTGGGGGGGCGCGGTGACCCCGGGGTTGTGTTCGCAGGGCCCTGCTCGCGCTGGGCTCCCCGGCCTGGGACGACAGCGGAGCCGGCCAGGCCAGCGAGCGGCCTGGGGAGAGCGAGCTGCCCCCTCCCCGCAGCCAGCCCCCGCCGGGCTGCCCCCACCCCCGGCAGGTGAGGGAGCCGGCCCCACGCTCGCCTTGGTGGCCACACTGGCCTTTGGTGGCCTTGCTGAAGGCCTCACCTGCCCTGCACCTCCTTCCAGCGGGACGTGCCAGAGGAAGCCGAGTGGAGGGAGCGACGCCTGCCAGCGTCCCTCGGCTGGGCCTGCGCCCGCCGCCCACAGCGTCTGTCTCCAAAGTAAGGCTCGTGCCCCCCGCCAGCGCGTCCTGCTGCCCCCTGCCCCTGCTGCCTGCCCCGCCGCCCCGTCCCGCTGTGCCCGTACCCTCCTGTGTGCTGTCTCTGCCCTCGTGCCCCCTTTAACCGTGCGCTTTCTCCAGGGAGTTTGCCTTTGTGTGCTCCCCCCAGCCGGTGCTGTGGAGCCTGCAGGGAGGCGCAGTGGGGAGGAAGAAGAGGCTTTTCAGTTCAGAGCTGCTGCTGCTCTTCATCCCCTCGCTGCTGCTCAGCCACGTGCTGACCCTGGGGCTGGGGTGAGTTTCGCGTGGGCCTGACCCATGCTGTCGAGGGGCCTCTGGCTGCCCCGACAGGGGGCTGTCCCCGTGGGGAGCGGAGGGACGCTCCTGGAGCTGCACTGCTCGTCCCTGGGTGCTGTCCTGCCCCAGCAGCCGCTGCTGACCCCCACGCGGGTGCCTCACGATCGCTCTCTCTTGCAGGATCTACATCGGGAAGCGGCTGGCGGCCTCCTCGGCGAACCCGCTGTGAGCAGCCGGGCCCAGCCGGAGGTGGGTGGCTCGCCGCCCCGCGCAGAGGGAGCCCGGGCACCAGCCCATCCCCTCCCAGACCTCGTGTTCGTGGCACAAGGCGCCGTGCCCCCTTGTCCCTCCCTTAGCCCCGGCCTCGGGAGCTGGCCCTACCCCCCGCGTAGACAGGACCCCGCCGGTGGCAGCTCCGTGGGGCAGGCAGCCCCCGCCCGCCCCAGCCCGCGGTTACGGGTCCAGGTTCCTCCTCTAACACAAGACTGTAAATACGAGTCCTGAGCCCACGGCACCACGTGTGAATAAACATCCCTGTGCCAGCCGGGGGGCAGAGCAGCGTGCCAGCAGCCACCGCGCTGGGCTGGGCACAGCCTGGCCAGGGGACAGCACGTGGGCTCCCCAGCCGCGGCGGGTGCCCGTGCTGGGGGCTCGGGCTGCAGGGGGGCGAGTCCCTGCCCGGTGGGTGCTGGGGCACGGTGCTGGTGCGGTGCTGGGCTGGGGAAGGGGCCCTGGCTGGGCAGGATGGGTGCGGGGGTGCAGAGGGGGTGTCAGCCCCAGCGCAGGGTGCCAGCTGATGCGTTGATCCTTTATTAGTCGGCCGTGGCAGCGGGGAGGCAGGGCTGGGGCCCGGCACCGCGCCGTGCCCGGGCCAGGAGCGTCTGTCCTGGTGCTGCTGGGCTGGGGGCACTGGGAGCAGGGGGCACCTGGCTGGACGCAGGTGGCGGTGCCCTGTGCCACCCTGGTACCGGGGCGCACGGGGCATCCCGTGGCCGTGCGGGTGCTTCTGGTGTAAATGCTGCGAGGAGGCGGGTGAGGGGGGGTCCGGGGGGCGAGGGTCCAGCAGCGAGCTGGCAACAAGGCGCCGCGGGCTGTGCCATCCCCGTGGGCAGGGGGCTGCCTGCGGGCACCGAGCTTAGAGCTGTGACACTCGCTTGGACTTGGGCGGCGGCGGCGGCGGGGGCGACTTCAGCCCTTTGCTCCCATCGGCTGTGGGCGAGGCGGGTGCCTGCGAGCGGGGAGGGCCGTTACCGGGGGCGGGGGGCGGTGGGGGGCAGCGGGGGCCGAGCAGTACCTTCCCCCCAGTGCCGGCGTCGCTCTGCTCCAGGAAGGTCTCGTACACGGTGGGGCTGATCTTGCGGGGCAGCGGGGCCTTGCTGGCGCTCTTCACGCGCCCGCCGAAGCCGGTGGGGGACAGCGGCAGCCCTGCGCGGGCGGGGGGGTGGGCAGGGGGTCACCCGGCCGGGGGGGCCCTGGGCTGCCGCCTGCCTCAGCACCCAGACCCGGCGGCACGAGGTCGGGGAGCGACGACCAGCGGCTCCGTGGGGAGGGTGTGGCTGTGCCAGGGGCTGCAGGGGCTGGCGAAGGTGCCCCCGTACCTGCAGCGCTGGGCTGGGCACCGGCGGTGTCTCGGCCCGGGGGTGGCTGCCGGCCCTCGGCGCTGCCCAGGCTGCTCTCGCTCGTGTGCCGGGAGAGTCTCCGCTTCTCGTCCTGGGGCGTGGGGGGGGCTCAGCACCCCGGGGGGGCCCGGCTGCCCCGCAGACCCCTGCCCCGCATGCAGGAGCCCCTGGCAGGGTGCGGTGCCCCCCCAGCCCCTGCGCCCCACAGGGGGGTCCCGTTTGTGCCGGGGATCACAAGGGGGGTCCCGGGGAGGGGTGGGGGGGGCACCGGGGCGGTGCTGAGCGTCACCTTGGGCTCCGGCGGCTCCGAGAGGGACGGGCGCACGTCCTGCCGCCGGGACCCGAGGAAGGTGCTGGAGCGGCTGCCCCTGCGCTCAGCCCTGGGGTCCGCGCTGTCGGGGGGGGCGAGGGGCAGGGTTAGGGGTCGGGGGGACCTCTGTGCTGGGACTGCGGGTGGGGGGGGCGGGCAGGGGGAGCGGGGAGCAGGGCTGGGCCGGGGACGGGGCCATCATGGTGGCCGGGCCCCTGAGGTTGGCGTAAAGGGAGCCCGGGGGGCAGCAGGCTGGGGAGGTGGGAGAGAAGCATCTGGGGCGAGGGCAGTGCCAGGGGGGCTCGGGGCCAGCACTCGCCTGTCTCCAGGGTGGCTCGGCCGGTCCCAGTCTGGCCCCCAGGCCATGGACCGGGGTCGCCCGCTGCGCCGGTCCTCGAAGCAGACCTGGGAGCACAGGGAGGGGGGGGGAGCGCGGAGCCGCCGCCGTCCTGCCCTTGGCTTGGGCAGGGCCAGCTGCCCCCTGCCCGGTCCCGGTAACCACGGGGCGGGCAGGACCCCCAGTGCCCCTCGTGTCAGGCCGTGTCCTGCTGCCCCAGCCCCGCGCTGGCTTGTCCGGCGTCACCCCCCGGCCGTGCCCGCGCCGCCCCCCGCACTCACCATCTCCCGCACGCCGTACTGGCTCTCCACCTTGGCGCGCAGCTGCAGGAAGCACTGCTCCATGCGCTCGTGGAACGGCCGCAGGTCCTCCGTCACCTTCCGCCGGTGGATGCGGATCCCCTCCGCCAGCAGCGGGGTCTGCGGGAGAGCGGGGACGGGAACCCCGGGGCTGCGGGACCCCCCGGGGCTGCGGCACCCCCCGGGACGGGGACGCTGCCGGCCGTACCTGCCAGGCGATGAGGTCCTTCAGCTTCTCGACGTTCCCCTCGTCCTCGGGGTGCTCCCGCAGGTAGGACTCCTGGAAGAAGGCCTGCGGGGACCCCCGTCAGCCCCCCGCGGGCAGGGCGGTGCGGAGCGGGGCCGGTCCCGGCGCGGCCCCCCCGTGTCCTCACCGTCTCGTACTTGGCGAAGCCGCCCATGACCGCGGGGTCCACGATGCCGTTGAGCAGCATGGAGAGGGGGTTGACGGGCAGGCCGGGGTCGCTCTGGTGCCGGTTGATCTCGCTCATGATCTTCTCGTTCGTTTTCATCATGGTCTCGATGGCGTTTTCCAGGGGGGAGATGACGGTCTGTTCCCGGGGCCGGGGGGGCACGTCAGCGGCCGCTGGCCCGGCCACCTGCCCCCGCCCCGGCTCTGGGACCTGCGACACTTGGGGAAGGGATGCCCGGGGACAGCCCCCACCCCCCGCGCCCCCTCCTCACCGTGGCGGTGGAGGTCACCACGAACCAGCGCAGGATGCCGGGCAGGGGGTACGCTGTCACGAAGGTCGTCCGCTCGATCCACATGTTCTGCGGGGACGGTGGCGGTCACCCCCCGCCCTCCTGTCACCCAGGGACACCCCCGGCTGCCCCGTGGGGCAGGGAGCTCCCCCCTCCCCTTCCCACGGGCATGGCACCACCACCTGCCCCATCCCAGGACGGGGGGACCCCCTGTCTCCCCCTTCCCCGGGCTCCTCCCAGGGCCCCCCCAGCTCCCCCTGTCCCCCCCCACCGCCAGCGCTCACTGCAAATTCATTGTCTGGGTCCTTGGGGCCTTTCTTGAAGGGCCGCGAGTAGCTGAACCTCTGGACGTGGTTGGCTTTGTAGAAGCTGCGGGGAGGGAAGGGCAGAGGGTGGGACAGGTCCCCGCGTGTCCCCTTCCGGCGGCGTGGAGCCGGTGTCCCCCCCACGCTGGGACACTCACTTGGTGATCTGCTCCGGGATGCTCCGGTCCTTGAAGCGGACCCTGGGCTCCTCCGCCGGCTGCACGGTGAAGCACTGGATGTCTGCAGGAGTGAAGGGCCACGGCGCACACGGGGACGGGGCTGCGGGGAGGGGGACAGCCCCGGGGGGGCGAGGGGAGGCACTAGGGGACGAGCCGCCCTCCCAGCCCCGTCCCGCGCGCGGAGGATACACTGGCCCGGGGAGCCCATGATGTCCTGCCCGGGGGGGGACGTGCTCTTGAGCTTCTCGGCGTTGGGGAAGGGGCTCAGCAGCCGCATCTCGAAGTCCTCCCGGCGCTCGTACTCCTTGCCCCGGTAAATGAAGACCTTGTTCTGCGGGGGGGGAAGAGGGCAGCTGGTCCCAGCGCGCTGCGGAGCGGGGCCAGGGAGCCCTCGGCCCTGCGCTCCAGCGAGCCAGGGGTGTCAGGGGTGCAGGTGCCCACGAGGCTGGTGGAGACCCCCCGCCAGGGAGGTATTTCCCCAAACCCCACAACTGGGAAAAAGGAATTAAAGGGTGGGCTGGCAGGGAGAGGGGTGGTGGGGAGAGGGCTGGTGGGGAGGGAGTCAGCAGGGACCCCGGAGGTACCCAAATCTGTTCATGAACAGCCCCGTTAGCCCAGCCCTGTCTGCACCCCCGGTACGGTACAGCACACCCCGTCCCTGCAGCCCAAATAAATGATCACGGAACCGTTTGGGTTGGGAAGGACCTTTAAGACCATCGAGCCCAACCCTTACCCCAGCACTGCCAAGGCCACCACTGACCCATGTCCCTCACACCACATCTACACGGCTTTTAAACCCCCCAGGGATGGGGACTCTACCACTGCCCTGGGCAGCCTGTGCCAGCGCTTGACAACCCTTTGGTGAAGAAATTGTCCCTGATCTCCAACCTAAACCTCCCCTGGTGCAACTTGAGGCCGGTTCCTCCCACCCTACACGACATGGCACAGCCCCATGGTGGGAGCCGCTCACCCGGAGGAAGGTGGGGAAGCCTTGCCCGTAGTAGCCCACGGCGAAGTAGTCCGGGCTGGGCCGCAGCACCTTCAGGATCTTCTCGTAGAACTTGGCTTCCCGCTGCTGCGGGGCAGAGGGGCAGGGGTGGGACGGGCCGGGGTCCCGCAGCCCCCCGTCCCTCCCCGCGCATCCCCAGCCCGGCCAGGCGCTCACCAGGATGTCGCTCAGCATTTCGTAGTCAAAGACTTCGCTCTCGTACTGCTCGGCCAGCTCCTTGCAGATGTGGATGGCCTCCTCCCACATCTGCGGGGCCGGGGGCCGCGGTGTGGGGTGAGCCGGGCGAGGGGCACCGGGGGCTCCCAGGGAGGCCAGCCCCGGCGGCGGGGCCCCCGCACCCCTGCTCCAGCAGGAGGGGATGGGAGGGCTGTCCCCGGGCGGCCGGGGGGGCTGGGCACTGCGGGGCTGCAGCGGGGCTTCGGTCCCCCCGCCTCCGGCAGCTGAGCCCCCCGCCCGGGAGAGCCCGGGGGTACCCTGGGACCGGCCCTGGGGAGTGCTGGGGATGGGGTGGGGATGGGATGGGATGGGATGGGGATGATGGGGATGGGGATGGGGATGGGATGGGGTGGAATAGGGATGGGATGGGATGGGATGGGATGGGGATGGGGATGGGGTGGGGTGGGGATGGGGATGGGATGGGATGGGGATGGGATGGGATGGGGATGGGCTGCGTTCACCTTGCCCTGGTCGAAGTAGTCGATGATCTGGTGGTAGAGAGCCTCCTTGAGCTGGCGCTGGGTGCGCAGGCTGGGGCTGTGCGAGCCCTGCACGGGCGCCGCCGTCGCCTCGTCCGACCACTGCGCGGGGCGGCCGGAGCCCGTCACGGCGAGCCCCCGCGCCCCCATGGGTGCCCCTGTGCCCCCCGCAGCCCCCACAGCCCCCAGACCCCCCGCAGCCCCCCGCGCCCACCCGCAGCAGCCGGGCGTGCAGCAGCAGCGTGTAGGCTCCCTCCGTGTAGTTCTCGTAGCTGACGTGCAGGTCCTTCAGCTTGTACAGGTACCTGGGGGCGAGGGCGCCATGTGGGGGGCCTGGGGTCCGGCCCGGCTCCCCACGGGGCAGCCCCCTCCCCTGGCAGCGGGGTCGGGGCAGAGCCCCCTCCGCCATCCCCGTCCCGCATGCCCAGGGCAGCTCGGGGCCCCGGGACCCCTCACCCCGGGTGACGCCGGTGTCCCCAGGGCCGCTCACCTGATGTACATGGCCTGGCGGTCGATCTCCTTGTAGAAGTTCTGGGGAAGAGCAGACGGAGCCGCTTTGGGTGGCCCCAGGAGGGGGCACTTGCCGCAGCCCCCCCCCCCCACGCTCCCACGGGACCGGGCTGCCCTCGGCACCGGGGAGCTGCTCGGTGCCTCCCAGCCGGGGACACCGGGTCTGGCACCGCGTGCCCCCATCCCTGCTGTGCCAAGGGCCCTGCAGCCCCCGGGGGACTGGGGGGGACACCGTCTGAGCCTGGGGGCGCGGGCAGGGGCTCACCAGGAGGTTGACGGTGCAGCTCATGCTGTAGGTCTTGTTCTCATCGTTCATGACCGCGCGGTAGTCGAGGAGCCGCTCCAGGAGCCCCGTCACCAGCGCCACGAAGCTCTGCCCGGGCTCGGCCAGCTCGGGGTGGCTGCGGCAGCACCCCAGCAGGCTGGGGAGGAGGGGGGGGCATGGGCTCAGCTCCGCAACGCTCCTACCGCTGCCCCAGCTCAGCTCCCCCAGGCGCAGGGAGCTGGGGGGGGCCAGGCCCCCCAACAAGGGACAAAAAGCAGCACGTGGACTGCAGCGAGACTGAGCAGCCCCAGTGCTGTCCCCAGCAGGGACACTGGGGTGGGGGAGAGACCTGACAGCGCCAGCCGCCCCGTGCATGGATCTGTGATGGGCAGCGCGGGGTGAGAGCAAAGCCTGGGAGGGCAGGGGCATCACCAGGGGCAGGGGCATCACCCGGGGCAGGGGCATCACCCGGGGTAGGGGCGTCACCCAGGGCAGGGGCATCCCCAGGGCAGGGGCATCACCTGGGACAGGGCAGGGGCATCACCCGGGGCAGGGGCATCCCCTAGGACATGACAGGGGCATCCCCTGGGGCAGGGGCATCAGCTGGGGCAGGGGCATCACCCAGGGCAGGGGCATCACCCGGGACAGGGGCATCACCCGGGACAGGGCACAGGCACCACCGTGCCCTGGAGAGAAGGTGGCGGGGCTGTCTCTGCACACTCACATGCTCTCGAACAGCTGCTTGTACTGCTCGTCCCCGCGGCCGCCCTCCACCTCGCTGTCCAGCTTGCGCAGGAGCTCGTCCTCGAACTGCAGAGACACGTGTGAGCGCGGCCGGGGACGTGCTGAGCTTGGCCCCGGGCTGCCACGGAGAGGCTGGGGGGGCCGGAGGAGCCCGGGCCCCCACACAGCCCCCGGGCTGGGCCGCTGCAGCCCCCTCCCCAGCGCTGCCCGGGGTGCTCACCCGGCTGAAGCCCCCGCTCAGCTGGAACTCGCAGAGCATCATGTCGAAGAAGATGGGGATGGTGGACCTGCGCAGCTCCAGCTCCGGCACCAGCGTCATCTCCAGGATGGGGCCCACCATGCCCGGGATGAACTCGATCTTGCGGTGGCCTGGGGAGGGCAGGGGAGGCTGGGGGGGGGCAGGGGGTCCTGCAGCGTGCTCCGCACCCCGCACCGCGCAGGGGAGTGAGGCGAGGCGCGTCCCCGGGCTCGCACATCCCACAGGTTCATACACCCCGCTCACGCCTGTGGGCTCCCACAGTGGCACCATCCCACCCCCAGCACCCGCTCTGGGGTCAGTGCTGGTGAACACCAGCCCATAGCCGCTCGCCAAGCCTCCCGCTGCTGGCCACGCCGCGGCTCACCTAGGCTGTACCACATGTCCCGAATGGCCGCTCCGATCGCGGCTCTCATGTCCCCGTACCTGCCAGGGCGGACGTCGGTCAGCATCGCTCCGCAGCCCGGGCACAGCGCCTAGGCCAGGGCCCCAGCACAGCCCGACCAGTCCCAAAGCCCCCAACCCCGCGGCGATGCCAGCCGGCGCTGGGCAGGGGGTCCTGCGGGGGCGAGGGGCACTCACTTGGCCAGGATGCTGTTGCGCTTGGCCGGGGAGAAGTTCTCCAGCTGCAGGGAGTCCTGGGTGAGGAACGCCACGGCCAGGTGGAAGTAGTTGTTCCAAAGCTGCAGCGACAACACGAGGATGAACACCAGGATGGGTGGCATGGGGGGCTGGGGGCGGGCAGGGTCCCCTCCTCGGCCCCCAGGGCACCAGCAGCCCCCGGCTGGGCAGCGCCCGCTCACCTGCAGCTCGAAGCTGCTGTTGCTCAGGAACATCTCGGTCAAGGTCGCGGCAAAGTGGTTGATGGCGCGAAGGAACTCCCTGGGGGCGAGCGGCCGCGGGGTGAGGGGCCACTGGGCACTGACCGGCTGTGGGGCATGCACGCCGCCTGCCCACCCCACGCAGGCAGGGACGCCTCTGGTGCTGCCCTGAGCCAGCCTGAGTGCAGCCCCGGGGTGGTTCGAGGGGGTCCGGAGGGGGCTGAGCTGGCCCAGGGCTGCCCAGCGCCACCGGGGCACCGGTGGGGCACCGGTGGGGCACCCCGGGTCACACCCAGCCCCGGTGCCTGCGGGTCCCTCCCCGCGCCGAGCCCCTCACCGGTTCTGCACCATGCTCATCACCACCCAGTCGCAGGGGTACACGGTCTTGCCGATGAGGTCCTTGAAGAGGATGAAGGTCTCCATGAGGAAGTCCTGCCGGGGAGGGGGTGTCGGGAGCCGGGACCACGATGCCCTCCCGGGGCGATGCACCCGACAGAGGTGGGGGCGCGGGGACGGGGGCTGCGCCCGGGTCCGGGGCGGGTGGCACCAGTGCCAGGCGCAGGAGGGCACTGTGGGTGGTGGGACGCCCCAGGCGCAGTGTGGGGTGGAGGGGCAGGAAGGTGCCGGTGGCGGTGCCCGGGTCTCGCTGCACGGGGCAGCACTCACCATCAGCTTGGGCCGGGAGGGGAACGCCCGGAGGTAGGAGCTGTAGTGGTCCTGGTCCAGCTGGCTCAGGATGGCGGCCATGCAGGCCACGTAGTGGCTCTGGGGGAGAGGGGGGTCAGGCACTGCCGAGGCCCCACGGCTGGCACCATGGGGTGTGCTGGGGGCGAGGGGGTCCCCAGGGCTGGCACTGCAGGGTGCACTGGGGCTGAGGGGGGGTCCCAGAGCCAGTACCATGGGGCACACTGGAGCCAAGGGGGTCCCCAGGGCTGGCACGCGGGGTGCACTGGGGTGAGGGGGTCCCCAGAGCTGGCACCATGGGGTGTGCTGGGGCCAAGGGGGTCCCCACGGCCGGCACCGTGGGGTGCGCTGGGGGCGAGGGGCCTGTCCGTGTTCCTCCAGCGGGTCTGTACCCCGCAGCCCCCGCGGCCCCGGGGACCCCTTGCCCTCCGCCTGCCCTGCTCCCCTCCGCCCCAGCTCCCCACACCTCTCCTCCTGCCCCATCAGCCGCGGCTCCGGCAGCAGCCCGTCCTCTCCCGGTCCCACGCTCCCGGCTCCGGGGGTGGGACAGCCCCGACCCCCGCCGTGGTGCTGGGGAGGACACAGCCGTAACCGCACAGCGTGTTCAGGGGAAGCTTCGCTCTTGGGACAAAGCTCCAGCGAACCCCCGGGGGCTGATCTCGGGAGTCACCCGAAGGCACCCGGGGACGCAGCGGCCCCGGTCTGGCCCCGGTCCGGCCCCGCAGGCAGCAGCGGGGTCAGCAGCCGGCTGCTCCCGGCATCGGCCACCGCCGCACCGGGGCTGTCACCCCGCAAACCCCCGCCGGGGCCGCACACACCGGGGACACACAACCCGCACCGGGTGCCCGCGGTGCGGCGGGGGAGCGCGGCCCGGGGCTGGGCGGCTCCGGGGAGCCCGGCCCGGGCGGGACGCGGCCGAGAGGCTGCCGGTACCGGCGCTCCGGGATCACGGCGCCAGGCGCGGTCCCTGTCGCGGGGCTCCGCCCGGACCCGCGTCCATCGGCCCCGCCCCGGCGCCGACACCGCCCCCGGTCCCGCCCCGGCGCCGACACCGCCCCCGGCCCCGCCCCGGTACCGGCGAGCCCGCGCGGCCCCGCCCCGCCCCGCCGTGCCCCGCGCCGCGCCGCCGCCGAGTACCAGGTACGGGCGGGCCGGGGAGCGGGGCCCGAGCGGGGGGGAGCGGGGCGGCGGCCGGGACGGGCTCTGCGGGCACCGGCCCTGCGGCCCCGCTCGCTGCGCCGGGACCCGGGCCGGGAGCGGCACCGGGACCGGGACCCCGGGCGGCGGAACCGGGGCGGGGGTCCCGCGGCCGGGGATGCGGGTCGGTGCGGGGACCCTGGGGCCGGGACGCGCGGAGCCGTACGGGGAGCCCCGAAACCGGGACCCCGCGGCGGGGCGGGGACCGCCGGGGCGGTGCGGGCACCCGCGGGACGCGCGGCGGGGCCGGGGCACGGAGCCGGGCTGGGCTGGGCGGGGGGGGGGTCCGCGGTGCCCGGCCCCGAGCTGCCGGGGGTCGCAGCGCTCCCGGGGCCTCTCCGCTCGTGCCTGGGGCGGTGCGGGAGGCACGGGGCCGGTGGCACCCAGGTGGCCGGTGGCACCCCGCACCGAGCACCCGGTGCCAGGCACCCTACGCCGGGCACCCCGCACCGAGGTAGCCGGTGGCTGCCGTGGCGGGGCTCCCCGGGGAGCGCGGCCAGGGGAGACGGGGCTGTGCTGAGAGCCGCTGGGCCAGAGGGGCTGCGGACCCCCGGGGCTGGGCCCCCCGGGCAGCAGCCCCGTGCCCGCTCTGCCAGCCCCGCTGTGGCACCGCCGCCCCGGGTGGGAGCCGCGGGCAGGGAGCTGCGCCCGGGAGCCGCCTGCCTGGCTCAGCCCGGCTCTGCTCGCCCTCGTTAGCAGACGCGTCCATCAGCGGGGGCTGCGCTCGCCTGACACACGCACACGCGCGACCCCGGGGATGTCGCTTCGGGTACCGCGCGCCGCGCTGATGCCAGCCAAGGGTACGGCTGCTGGCGCGGGGGGGATGCAGCCCACGTTGCTCCCAGCAACTGCCAGCGCCGCGCTCTGCACTCGAGGCCTTTGTGTCTGCCCGTGGGGCTCCGGCGGAGCCGGGCACAGCCTCGCTGCTCCCCGGGGAACAGGAGGGCGCAGCTTTCGGGTGGCTCCAGCCCCTCTCCTCCCCGCGGGAGCGCACACAAAGCCCAGCTCCTCGCGGAGGTGCGGGGGGAGCCTGGAGGAGAGGTCTCCATGGCGCCGTTCTTGTGCTTGGAGCACGAGGTGGACACGTATGAGTGATCGCCAGGACACGCTTTGCCAGCGTGTGCCCACGTGGTGACAGCGGGTGCCAGCCGGGCTGCCTGCCTGCTCCCGGAGGCACGGAGCTCCTTGCCACCAGCCAGCCTCCAGTGGTCTCCACACTCCCGGGGGCACGGGACCGAGCCCCTTGGGACGGCCACGGCGGCAGGGGACGTTGGGGACCGCCGCTGCGCCCCGTCCGTGCTGGTGCTGCCTCAGGAGAGGGGCCGGGGACGCGGCTCCCAGCCAAAGCTGTGCTGAGCCTGGGACCCACCGTCCCTTCCCGGTGCGTCCCCTCCCTGCAGGAAGCGTTCGGTCCTGCCGGTGCGCTCGGAGCGGTGGATTTAACCGCAAAAGCTCCTTTCGACTGAGGTTATCTTCTTTACGAGTTATAATTATTATAATTATTTAATACTATGGTAGCATCCAGAGGCCCCAGATAATTAGTGGCTCTGTTCCCCTCTGTAGTAACCATGCTATTTCCGTGCTAACTGGTGCTTTTGCACAGGGTCTCCCTTGCGTGTTTACGAGGATGGTCCGTGTCATCCTGGCTGTTCGGTGCGTGGGGAAACTGAGGCACGCGGCACAGACAGACCCTTGCTCATTCCTAAATGCCCCCGGTAGCATATAAAGACAAGGGGGGGCGGCTGCTGGATGGCATTGGCAATCCACTTAAAGGCAGGAATTTGTATTCTGAAACGACATCGTCCCTGGCTGTGCCGGGAGGCCGCAGCCGCAGAGGCCTCCTGCGCTGGCTGCCAGGCGGGCGGGCGCCCCGGCACGGGGGCTGCCCCGGCGGGGTCGAGCTCCGCAGGCCTGGACCGGCACACGCGGGGTCGGCCAGGCGGTGTGGCCGCCTCTCCAGCAGTTCCCAGAGCTGCTGTGGGGGCAGCTCGGGGCTTTCTCCGGAGGTTTCTGGCACAGGAAGGAGCACAGGGGGTCCCCGTCCTTCGGGGCTCCCCAGCCCGGCCGGCGGCTCCACGCGGGGCGGTTTGGCTCCAGATGGGCTCCTGCGCCTTCCCCACAGGGCGAGACGGGGAGCGAGGAGCTGCGGGGAGCTGCACCTCCCGTGGTTGAACGCCTCTGGGTCGTGTCCTGCTTCCCTTGTCCCGTAATCGCTGTGGGAACAGCCCGTGTCGGAGGTGCTGGGCTCTCCCGGTGTGTGCTGCGGTGCTGGGCACCGGCTGAGCTCCCCCACTCTCCGCGCCAGGCCTCCGTGTCAGGTGTTTTCCCGTGTCTGTGCAGCCACACAGGGTGTCTCCGGGAGGAGGGGGAGGAGGAGGATGTCCGTGGATGATCCCCATGGGATCCCTTCCGTGGGGCAGAGCTGTGGTGTGCGCGGCGAGGGTGGCCCCGGGGAGGTGCCCGGGGGTGCTGGCACGGTGGGTGGCGGGTGGCGGGGGTCCCTGTGCCCCGTGCCCGGGAGAGTGAGTGGTTCTCCCGCAGAGCCCTTCAGCCAGTGACCTAAATAGAGATGCGTGTGGATCCTCCAGCTCGCACGAGCTGCCGGGCCCCAGCCGGCGAGGGGGGGACCCGTGGGTCAGCCGCGCTGCCCGGAGGCCACGGTGATGGTGCCCACGGAGCACGAGGCACCTGGGGCAGCCTGCGCCTGCCGTCCAGAGCCGGGCCAGCCCCGGTGCTGCTGGTGGAGCCCCAGAGGGTCTGACTTTGCCTTGGACGCTCCCGGGAGGGAGCAGGAGGCTGCGGGGCTCCCCGGGGACACGGGGAGCTGGTCTCCCTCTCTGCCCCTGGAGGAGGGACGCGCGTCCTCGCTGCGAGGGCACACGGGCTGGGCGGGGGAAGAGCTGCTGGAGCAGAAGCGCGGCGTGGGCACGAGCACAGTCGGGCACAAACTGGCCGCGATTAAGTGCCCGCAGGATACGAGAAGGTCCGTGAGCCACCGAGCAGCCGGGCCTGGCAGAGCCTCCAAGAGAACCGCGAGGGCTCGAGCTGGCTTCGTGGAGGAGCTTCCTCAGCGAGGGGCCAGATTTCAGGGCTCGCTCGCTGCCCGAGGAGATGCTCCCCGTCCTCCATCCTCGGGTCCCGCGGATGCTCTGATCCGAGTACAAACGCGCCGAGCCCTCGCAGAGCCAACGCGGGATTAAGCTCCGCTGCTGAGCGATGTGTCGTGACCCTTCCTCCTGCCCTCGGCTGAGAGCAAACGCCTCCTCCTACGGTGTCGGTGGCACCTCTGCCCTCTCCAGAGATGAGGTCCTGTCCCGGGAGGAGCCGCCGTGCCCGGAGCCGAGCTGGGTCGTTAGCTGTGCTGCTCTGCCGTTCCAGGAGAACAGGACTGCCCGTCCCATCAATCTCATCCCCGGCTTCCCGCGGCCTCGAGGAGAAGATTTATGGGTCTGCTCTGGCTTTCCCTCTGCCACAGACGTTACCAGGAGGACAAGGGGGAGGATGGGTGGAGGAAGGGCCAGTGCCAGGCAGGGGGGAGCGGTGGGGGCCCGGGGGACCCCGGGGCTCCGGCAGCAGAGACCCCCCTGCGCTGTGTCCGCTCCTGGCTCCCCGCGGGTGTTTGTTCTCCCCTTCCTCGCCCTCCTCAGCCTCGGCACAACCCACACGTTTTCCCAGTGCTGAGTTTCCCCGTTGAGGTGGGTGACGGCCCGGCTGCCCCTCCGCAGGAGCGGGCAGAGCGCGGCTAATTGGCCGTGATCGCTGGGTGATTATGTCTTGAGCCGCGCTGGTCAGTCAGTTTTTGATCCGTTTGATGTGTGCCACGTCGCCTTTGTGTTACTCTGCTTCCTTCATCAAAATGTCAGCTGCCTCGCAGGAGCCCGAGCCCGCTCCACCGAGGCTCTCACCTCCACCGACCCAGCCTGGAACCTCATCAAAGCAGACAGCACATCGGTTTGATGAGCCGTGTTCTCCGTGCCCCCGCGCTGCCTGGCGCGGCCGGTACCCGCTGCCGTCCTTCGGCTGGCATCAGCCAAGCTCCGAGCCCGGCCCCGTGTTGGTGGTCGCGTGCCCCAGCTGGTGCCAGCCCACCTGCACCCCCCGGCCCCCCACACCGGGGCTCTGCCGCTGCCCGTCCCGCACGCTCGGGCTCTCCCGAGGCTGCTCTCCACCAACTGTGCCCAGGGGGGACCCCGATGTCCCCCGTCCCGCAGGCACTGAGCACCGGGGCTCGGCCCCCCGCCTCCTGCTCTGGCATCAGGAGGTGGCACGGGCAGGGCAGGCAGGAGCCCATGGTCAGGAGGCCCCGCTGATCAACGGCATCGTGGTCGCGGCGGAGGCAGGGGGCTGCGTCTGCGCTCAGGCCATGCTCCGCTCCTGCCCTGTGCCCGGCTGCCGGGGCGGCTCCTGGCACCCCCTGCCCTGTGCCTGGCTGTCGGGGTGGCTCCTGGCACCCCCTGCCCTGTGCCCGGCTGTTGGGGCGGCTCCTGGCACCCCCTGCCCTGTGCCTGGCTGTCGGGGTGGCTCCTGGCACCTCCTGCCCTGTGCCCCCTCCAGGAGCGCTCAGCCGGCCGCGCTGGCCCCGAGCTGGGCTCAGGAGCCCGCTCCAGTGCGGGCATGTGCCAGCTGACCCCTCTGCGTGTTGCCTCCCCGGCACAGACGTGACCAGGGACGCTGTGGCAGGACCCGGGGGGTGCTGAGCTCCGGGCACCGGCCGCCGCTGTGGCGCGAGTGGGGAGAGGCGACCCCGTGGCACGGAGCCACGTCCCTGGGCCGGCTCTCGCCTCGGCCGCCGCTGCCCATACTAACGATGCCCCGTCCTGCATCGCCGGCACTCCGGGGTCTGGGCACGGCTCCAGGCGCGGGAGGCGAGCGCCGGGCGGCGCGTGGAGCCGCATCCCGACAAGCGCGGAGTGGGGCTGCGGAGATGCCGGGGTGTGGGGGCCGGGGCGGGGGCTGCGTGAGCCCCCCGCTCCGCTGGCCGGGGGCTTGTGGCCGGCCGGGGAGGCACCGGGCACCGGCACGCTGGGCACGCGGGGAGCTGCTCAACACCAGCGCGGGGTGACCCCGGCCGTGCTGAGTCAGCAGCTTCGGTACGGCGGGAGCGAGGCAAGATGGCGAGGGGGGCCGGGGGCTGGCGGGGGCCGTGGGCCCGTCCGCAGCCTGGGCAGGAGGGCGGCAGGGCCAGCAAGGCTGCAGCGGGGCCAGGAGGGTGCGGGGGCAGCGGGCAGGGGTGCGGGGCAGGGGCCATGGTGCTGCAGGATGTGGCGTGGTGCAAGGGGGCGAGGCCGAGCCACGGGGGAGCCCGCGTCTCTCCGCTCCTTGCCCACATCTCTCCACTCCTTGCCCACGTCTCTCCGCTGCTTGCCCTCATCTCTCAGCTCCTTGCCCACATCTCTCCACTCCTTGCCCACGTCTCTCCGCTCCTTGCCCTCGTCTCTCCACTCCTTGCCCACGTCTCTCAGCTCCTTGCCCTCGTCTCTCCGCTCCTTGCCCTCGTCTCTCAGCTCCTTGCCCACGTCTCTCCGCTCCTTGCCCTCGTCTCTCCGCTCCTTGCCCACGTCTCTCCGCTCCTCACTGCACGACAGCAGAGGCACGATGCCCTGGTCCCAGTCGCCGTCCCAGCTGCGCTGCTCTCCCTCACGCTGGTCCTCACACGCCCGGAGCGGCCCAGTGTCCCCGAGCCACCGTCTCTCCCCCTGCCCACGGCGCTGGTCCCCCACGCTCGCCACCCCGCTGGCCCTGCCGCCCCGCTGCTGCGTGCCATGGGCAGGACGGGTCCCACGCCAGCCGTGCCCCACACAGGACGGGTCCCACGCCAGCCGTGCCCCACGCAGGTTGGGCGCCCCACACCTCGTCCAGCCCCATCAGAGCTGGTGCCCAGCGGACAGCGGGTGCCCCACGTCTGCCGTCCCACGCAGGAGCCCCCCGCGCCCAGCCCGGCGCTGCCCCCCCGTGCCAGCACCCCCCGCGCCAGGCACCCGCCCGGCGAGGCAGAGCTATTTTTACCGGCTGCTTCTGCCTGGCTGGAGCTGTGAACTCGCCGTGTTGATGCTGAAGGGGTTTCTCTTCTGCTCTTTGTGCTGAAGCGGCAGCAGCGCGGATCAAAGCCCGTCCCTTCGCGTTCCGCCGTGGCGGGTGAGAGGGGGCGCAGAGGCGGGCGACGCTCCCGTCCCGGGGGGCCGCGGCGGCGGGGCCTGGGCTGACCCACCTCTCTCTGTCCCCGCAGGTCCCCGGGACCCCAGGAGCCATGGGCAAGGACGGCCAGCGCCCGGCCCCGCGGGCAGCCCGCTGCGGGCGGCACTGAGGACAGCGGCGGCACCATGGGCCGGCGGTGCCAGCGGGGCGGCCCGGCAGCGGGCAGGGCTGGGTGGGCATCGTGCCGGGGGCTGTAGGGGCGGGCGGCGGGCGGCGTGCCCGCCGGCCCCTCGCCCTCGCCCCGCGTCCCCTCGCCGCGGGGGCACGGGATGAGGCCGCGCGCCGCCCCGGGGACGGGCGCGGCCCAGGGCTCCGGCCGGAGGTGCTCGGCCCCCTGCGCCCCGCCGCGGCAGGGCCCTGAGCCATGGCGAGCCGGGAGCCCCTTCCTGGCCCCGCGCCCGCCGGCGAGGGCGGCCAGGAGAAAGCCACGACGGTGCGGTCGGTGCTGCTCAACCGCGACTCGCCCGACGCCCAGAGCCGCCTCAAGCGCCGCCGCAACCGCACGCAGCAGGTCCGCTTCAAGGACCTGGTGGAGGGCGGTGGGGGGCCGGCGGGCAGCCCCCCGCCAGGGCCCACGCAGCCCCCCGGGCCCAGCACCCCACGTGCCTCGCCGCCCCCCGGGGACGCGCCGGCGGCTCCCTGTGCCTCGCCGCGGCGCTGGCCCCGGGGCCAGCCGGGCTCGCTGACGCTGCCCATGGCCAGGAAGGCGAGCGCTGCCATCCAGACCTCCCCCAGCCTCCACAAGCCCTGCCCGGGCCCCCGGCCCCGCAGCCAGAGCGGCTGCGACGTGGCCGGGGCCGCAGTGCTGCCCGCCGCTGCCGGGAGCGCACGGTGCCCGGGGGGGGCCATGCCCACCGGCGCCCACCGCGCCGTGCCCCGCGGGCGCCCGGCAGCCTCCCCGCGCAGGGTCACACCACAGCCCTCGCCCCGCACGCTGCGGGGTGCCGGGTGCCACCGCCACCGCCCAGGGAGCCCTGCCCGCCGTACCCGGGCACGGCCGGGTGCCCCGCCGCCCGCTGCCCCTCCCCGGCGCAGACCCCCGCGCCCTGCCCGCTGCCCACCGCCTGCGCCCGGCTCCGCAGGACCCCGGGGGGCAGCCGTGGGGCTCCCCCGCGCCCGGCCTCCATGCCCTGCGTCCAGCCGCCCGCCACCCCACAGGGGCTCAGCCGCAGCGACTCGGAGCGCAGCCTGCCCCGCGGGCACCCGCCGCCCCGCGCCTCGCACCCCGTCCCCGACACCCACGGCCTCCGCCGGCCAGCTCAGGGCAGCCCCCCGCGGGACCCCCCGCCACCCCAGCACCAGCTCTGCGGCACGCCCCGGGGGGGGCCCTGCTGCGCCTCGCCAGCCCCCGTGCCCCCGGCGCCGCGCTGGCACGGCTCTGCCGCCGCCGTGCCGGACAAGACACCAGCTGCGCTCGCCCGGCTGGACCCCTGCGGCAACTGCAGCCGGCTGCGCACCGCCGAGCCCGGGCATGGCCGGGCAGGACCGGGGGGGCCCGGGGAGCCACCGCCCCCCGCCCCGCAGGGCCCCGGTGTGGGGACGCAGCCGGCCGGGCGGGCACCGCCGGGCCCCTGGCACGGGCAGCCCTGCCTCACCGCCGAGCAGGCGGAGACGCTGCGCCACGTCCAGGACCTTCTGCAGCTGGTGGTGGTGGCCAAGGGGCCACCGGTGGGGCCACCGGCGCGGGACGAGGACGCCCGGACACCTCAGGGAGAGGGCCCCGGGGGCCAGGGGGACCTGCGGTCCCAGCTGCAGTCCCTGGAGGGGGTCCTGGAGACCAGCCAACAAACCATCCGGGTGCTGCTGGACGTCATCCAGGACCTGGAGAAGAAGGAGGCGCAGCGGGACGGGTGAGCAGCGGGGACGGGGGGGGGACGGCAGGGTGATGGCCCTGGGGAGGGGAACGGGGGGCCCTGCCAGGGAGTTGGGACAGCCCCGGGACAGCCTCCCCATCCCTCACGCCCGCTCCCAGCTCCAGCTTTGGGGTTACCCAAGGCACAGATCTGGGGGCCGGTGCCCCAGTGACCGTGTCTGTGCCCACGTGCCAGGGACAGGGACCTGAGAGCTGGGCCAGGGGCTCTGGCCAGGGACGGGGACCTGAGAGCTGGGCCAGGGACTCGGGACAGGGACAGGGACCCAGGAACTGGGCCAGGGGCTCTGGCCAGGGACGGGGACCTGAGAGCTGGGCCAGGGGGTCCGGCCAGGGCCAGGGACCCGAGAGCTGGGACAGGGACTCAGGACAGGGACCCAGGAGCTGGGCCAGGGACTCGGGACAGGGACAGGGACCCAAGAGCTGGGCCAGGGCCCCCGTGCGGGGCATGGCAGGGGCACGTGCAGAGCGGTGCCCGCAGAGGGGAGGTTTGCTCCCGCGGTCGGGGTGGGGTTAGGCTGCTCGGGAAGCTCATTTAGCTTAATTGAGATCTTGGCTCTGTGCGCTGCTGCAGTCAAATGAGCAAAGGATTTGCCCAGAGACACGAGGAACGGGGTGGGAAATCCCATAAACAACGACCCTGGTGCCCTGACGCTGGGGAACTGACCCGTGTGCCCCGGGTCAGGGTCCTGCGGTGCCACCAGCCCTGGCACCACGCACAGTGTGACGCGTCCGGGTGCCACCACCAGCACCATCCCGCACCGCCCCACGCACCCATCTCAGGGGCAGAGCTCATCCTGGCAGAGAGGCGCAGTTTATGCGATGTCAGATGTACCTTATAGATATAAAAAAGGTTTCGTGATCTAATTTATGCGCTGAGAGTATAATCCCAATTGTAATGGATAATTTGGTGCATTGGAAGACCTAGTTTGTGAGGGCTGGGAACAATCGTGATCAAGGTCGAGCTAGAGGAGGAAGGTTTAAGCAGGACGACTGCGCTGTGGGACGGGGGGGTCCCCAGAAGCTGCAGCCTGCACCGCCTCGGGGGGCAACGCAGACGGGGGGACGGAGCCCATGGGGGTGACCGGGGCAGTTCATGGGGCCCTTTTCTTATAGCTCTGAAAGCAACCGGGGTTGGGGCACCGCAGGGGAGCAGCGCTGGGGTGCCGGGGGTCCATGGGCAGGAGGGCGGCGGGGCAGGAGGGGAGGAGGGCAGGAGGGCAGGAGGGGAGGAGGGCAGGAGGGCAGGAGGGGAGGCTTCTCTGGTGCAAAAGCATCGAACAGAGATAAATGGGGAGTTTGGCGCAGGCTGGGGGCTGCTCTGGAGCATCTCCCCCTGCCCCCCGTCAAGGCACTGCTGTGCCACCCGTGCCCCGCACAGCCCTCGCACTGCCCATGGTCCCACTCCCTCCGTGGCACCACGTCTGGGGAGAGGCACGGTGGCCTGGCATCAGATGGCATCTCTGGGTCAGCTGGGATCCAGGGAGAGAGGGGCTGGGGCCCAGGAGGGACAGGAGCTGGGTCCTGGGGACAGAGGGGCTGGGGCCCAGGAGGGACAGGAGCTGGGTCCTGGGGACAGAGGGGCTGGGGCCCAGGAGGGACAGGAGCTGGGTCCTGGGGACAGAGGGGCTGGGACCCGGCTCCCGGCTGCGGGATCATGAGCTCAGCCGCGGATGCGGGGCCGGGGGGGGCACAGCCAGCCGGGGCCCCCGCTCCGGGCTCACGGCCCCGCCGCTCTCCCGCAGGCGACACTCGTACCGGACCGGGCAGGACATCGCCAACTGCGGGACCTGCCGGGACTGCGCCTGCATCATCTACAGGTGGGAGCCAGCCCCGGCCCCCCGCGCGTCCCCGGGGGGTCCCTGCTCTCCTCCACCCCTCTGACTCCTCATTTGGCTGTTCAGCCCCTGCCCCGATGCCCCCCGTGCGTGGGGCAGACGGGCTCTGCTCTGGGGGGCCCCGGCCCCCCGCACCCCCCAGCCGTGCAGTGCCTCCCTCACCCGTTCACACCGCGGACCCCCCGCTGCGGCTTGGGGACGTCGGCGCTAATTGGGGCTGACGAGCCTGTCCCCACGCGGCACTGTGGGGAGGGATGGCACCTCTGGGGAGGGGGCTCCCTGCGATGGCCACACTGGGCCCCCCCGGGCTGTGCTGCCATCCATGTGATGAGAAAAGGCTCCGGTGGGCCGCGGGGTGCCAGGGGCCGGGGCAGCTCCTGGCACCGGCCCTTGGCATCGCCTGCAGCCGACCTGCCCCGCTGCGTCCTGCCCCCGGGCCACGCACACCCCAACTGTGCCCACCATGGCGGCCCCGAGCCCCCCCTCTGTCTGTGCTGGGTGTGGGGGGGTCCCTCCCCCTGCTGCCAGCGCGCCCCTTTTGCTAGAAATATCTGGGGACAGCGAGTGTCCTCAGAGGGCGAGGGGACAGGAGGTGACAGGAGGTGACGGGAGGGGACGGGAGGGGACAGGAGGTGTTAGGGGGCCGCGGCGGGCGATGGCCCCTCACGGCGTCCCCTGGTCCCCCAGCGTGGAGCACGATTTCCGTCAGCAGGAGGGCCGCTTCCAGCGGGTGCTGAGCCGCATCGAGGGCCACACGCCGCCGGGCTCCCCGGCAGGGCCCGTCCCACCGCCCGGGCAGGAGCCGTCGCCGGTGATGAAGGTGCCGGCCAAGCTGGACGCGAAGAAATCCCGGCGCAAATGCTTCTGGTTCCTGTGAGCCGGCCGTGCCTGGCAGGGGGGAGCGGGGCACTGACCCCTGCCCACCCCCTCTCCCTCCCTCCCGGGGTTGGGGTAGCACCAGCGTTTGTATTTTTAACCGTTCAGTTCCACCCACCACAGCCCCCGTGTGAGTGAGCCGAGGGGACAGCGGCTGGATTTAAGGGGAATTCAATAAATCCTACAGAGACGCTATTTTTGGTACATCCTCTCCCCGCTGTGCACTTCTGTTCGGGGAGGGTGAGGAGGGGGCCGCAGCCCTTGCCCAGCCCCGGGCACCCACAGCCCTGTGGTGAGAGCAGCCACGGGGCTGCCTGGGGGCCACCTGCAGCCCCCGGGCTCCCAGCCCGCCCCGGCACCCCCCAGCCCGGGCTGCTCCCCCCGGTTAACCCGGAGCACCGAGGGTGGCTCCTGCAGCCGGGTCAGAGGCAGGGGGAGATGGTCTCGGTGGGACCCTGGCAGAGCTCTGGGTGGGAGGGTGGGGGTCCCGGGGGACACGGCTCTCCTTCCAGCGAGCTCCCCTGTGCGAGGCCAGGGCTGAGCACCACAGAGCCTGCCGGTGGTGCTGCGGGGGCTAGAAATCCCCGCTCCCCCTTGGCCGGCTGCAGGCTGCGCTGGCTAATTACAGGGAGAGAGCAATTAGCAGCTCAAACAGTCCAGCC
Source organism: Nyctibius grandis (assembly GCF_013368605.1). Lineage (NCBI taxonomy): Eukaryota > Metazoa > Chordata > Aves > Nyctibiiformes > Nyctibiidae > Nyctibius > Nyctibius grandis. The sequence goes on along the minus strand of NC_090663.1, from coordinate 57,966 downwards.
TCTGCCAGGCTGCCCACGAGAGGAGAAATTCAGCCTCAGTGTAACGAGGGTCCCCAGTTAACGCGGCTGCGGTGATGCTCGCCGAGGGGGTGATGCAGCCAGTGCTGTCCCTCGGGGGTACGAGAAGGGGTCACCGGGCAGGGAGGGGTGATGCTGGTGCCTCAGCACGTCGGTGGGAGCGACCCCGGCACCGGGATGCTCACAGCCCCGGCAGCCCCGGCACCGGAGAGCAGGGGCAGGGCCGGGGAGGACAGAGCTCCCGTCCTGCCGCCAGCTCCGCCGCCGCTGTCTGGTCGGGTCTTTGGCAACGAGGACAAAGGACGGGACGGCAAACGTGGGGGCTTGGCCCAGGACGGCTCCAGCAAAGGGCCGAGCTGCTGCTCCGGCTGCCCACACCTCCCTGGGCACGGCACAGCACGGCATGCAGCATGGTATGGCACAGCACAGCACAGCACGGTACTTCCCCCCTGCCACACAGCCCCATGCTCCCTCTGGGCCCCGGCACACGGTCAGACCCAGCCCCTCGCCCACCCTCACACCCACTCCTCACCGCCCAGCCTTGCACGACAGGTCCACCTCCACGTCCACACCGGTGTGCCCCGACCCCCTTGGCCACAGCCCTGTCCCCTCCTGCGCCATCAGGTCACTGCAGCCACGCTCCAACCTGCCCCCCCCTCCCCTGAGATGTGCGTGTCCCAGCACGTTCCACCCGTGTTCCTGGCATGTGACGTGGTGACGGTTCACGGGTCCAGGCGCTGGTTTGCTGGAGGATCCAGCCCAAACCCCCCTCTGCTCCCAAAGGGGCGTCCGGCACCGCAAGCACCCGCCTGCTGCTGCCAGCGCACCCCCTGCCCCAGCCCTGCCCCAGCCCTGCCCCAGCTCATGGAGCACAATCACAGAACCATGGAAGGACCTTTAGGATCATCAGGTCCAACCATTCATTACCCCAGCCCTGCCAAGGCCACCACTGACCCATGTCCCTCACACCACATCTACATGGCTTTTAAACCCCCCAGGGATGGGGACTCCACCACTGCCCTGGGCAGCCTGTGCCAGTGCTTGACAACCCTTTCCATGAAGACATTGTCCCTGATCTCCAATCTAACCCTCCCCTGGCACAACTTGAGGCCGGTTCCTCTCGTCCCGTCACTTGTTACCTGGGAGAAGAGACCAACCCCCCTCGCTGCACTCTCCTTTCAGGCAGTTGTAGGGAGCGAGAAGGTCTCCCCTCAGCCTCCTTTTCTCCAGGCTAAACCCCCCCAGGTCCCTCAGCCGCTCCCCATCACACTTGTGCTCCAGACCCTTCCCCAGCCCCGTCGCCCTTCGGGGCTCTCTTGAGCACCTGCTGTGTCTAACACTCACATCCCGCCCAGTGGGTGCCGTGGAGCAGCGCTGGGCACCCAGACCCCCAAATCAGCGACACCTTTTGCATCCCCCGAGGGCAGCCCCCACCCCCGGCACAGCACGCGGCGGCCGCGGCGGTACCCACCCGCAGGGCGCTCTCCCGGTCCAGGACGATCACCCGCCGGGTGACGGTGCGCAGCAGCCGCTCCAGGATCAGCTGCGTGTGCTTCTTCACCTGCACCTGCGAGGCAGGAGGGTCACAGCCGTGCAGGGATCACCCCAGCCCCTCTGCAGCCCCAGCCGTGGGGCACCGGGGCCGTGGGACGAGCCCTGTGCCCGGGATCCTCGTCCGTGGGACCAGAGAGCTCTGGTCCGTGGTGGTGGCCGGGCAGGGGCACGCTGCCAGGAGGGACGGGCTCGTGGCACCGCGGGAATCACAAGCTGACTCTAAAGGTTCGCAGGGGGGGCGGCAGCACCGGGGCGAGGGGTCGGAGCTGCAGCTGGAGCAGGTGATGTGCTGTGGTGCGGGCGTGGGGCTGGGGGCTCCGCGCCGCTCGGCCGCGTACGCCTCCCTGGCAAAGCCGGCCGGACGGCTGGGGATGGCTGGGGACCACTGGGGATCACTGGGGACCACTGGGGATGGATGGGGATCACTGGGGACCACTGGGGATGGCTGGGGATCAGTGGGGACTACTGGGGGTGGATGGTGGTGGATGGGGGTGGATGGGGACTGCTGGGGGCCACTGGGGATGGATGGGGATCACTGGGGACCACTGGGGATGGATGGGGACCACTGGAGACCACTGGGGGTAGATGGAGATGGCTGGAGACCACTGGGGATGGATGGGGATGGCTGGGGACCACTGGGGACCACTGGGGGTGGATGGGGACAGCTGGGAATCGCTGGGGATGGGTGGGGACAGCTGGGGATGGGTGGGGACCGCTGGGGATGGGTGGGGACAGCTGGGGATGGGTGGGGACCGCTGGGGATGGGTGGGGACAGCTGGGGATGGGTGGGGACTGCTGCGGATGGATGGGGGTGAATGGGGATGGCTGGGGACCACTGGGGATGGCTGGGAATCACTGGGGACCACTGGAGGTGGGTGGGGATGGCTGGGGACCACTGGGGATGGCAGTGTCTGTGCTAGCCAGAGCTGCCCCCCAGAGCACTCAGCACTGCAGACAAAGGGGTGCTTCAGCCGACCCGGCGCTGAGACAGGAGAAGTCCCCTCGCCCCGAGCACCCCGACTGTCCCCTCCAACTGGCTGTTGTCAGGTTGAAAGCCAAGGCCAAACCGGGACATTCCAGCCGCCATTTCTCGGGGCTCCCAGCCCCGCAGGGCACCCCCCAGACCCGGCCCCATCCCTGCAGCAGCCCAGCTCCACGCGCTGGCTCCAGGCGACCGCGCGGGGTTTGTCACCATGGTGGGACGCAGACGAGCCCTGCCCGAGGGCGCAGGGGTGTCCAGCTCTTTCCCACCACCCGCCGCGTGCCGAAGCCCACCCGGGGGGCACTCACCAGCTCGGCGTCCCCGCGTTGTCCCTCGCCGTGCTGCGCTCGCAGCTCCTCGGCTCTCTGCAACGCACAGCACCCGGGGAGTCGGGCTGGGGCCCGGGAGGGCAGCCCTGTCCCACCAGGGCCAGCCAGGACCAGGCAGGGACCCCCCAGGACTGTGCTGAGCCAGACACTCCAGTACCACAGGGGGGGTGGGTATGGGGGCTCCCCGTCACCCCGGGCACGGTCAGCTCCCTGCTGCAGGGTGCCAGCACGGACCCCCCCGCCCAGGGCTCTGGCCCACGTTTGGGGCCATCCCTGCTCATGTTGGAGCGCGAGGTTGCCCAGGGCCAGCCCCCATCGCTGCCCGCTCCCTGCCCTCGCTGTCCCCGTGCCGCACCCCGGGCCCTGGGCTCGGGGCTGTCCCTGGCTCAGAGGCTCTTCCCTGCTCATGGGGGATCACCAGAGACCAGCTGAGGTGGACCAGGAGGTTTGTACCCCCAGCTCGGGCAGGTCCCCACGGGGACGGTGGGTGCCAACAGCCCACCGTGACCTCGGACGGACCACGACCAGCCCCAGCCGTACCACGGCCGGTGAGCTGGGCTCAAGGGGGTTTAACTGGGTCATTCCCAAGGCGGTTACTGGGGAGGGAACAGGTGGCAGCACGGGGCTGGGCTTTACCTTCTGCACCCTGTAGAGCACCTCCAGGATGGTGCCGAGCAGCTCGACGCAGGCGTCCTCCTCCTCGCCGCCCTCGATGAGCTCCCGCAGGATGGGCAGCGCCGTCTGCAGCACCAGCTCCCGGCACTCTGCGGGACGGGGAGGTGCGGGGCTGGCGGCACGGCCTGGCACGGCACGGCACGGCACGGCCCCGGTGCGGGACAGGGACCAACGGGGCGGACGGGACCTGCACGGCGCCTGCTCCGGCTGCGACCCACGCGCACAGAGCTGCCGACGTCCCCCCAGGATGGAGCAGGGTTTGGAGAGACATTAAACCCTGGCGGGCTCCAGCACGGAGAGCCCGTCGCACCCCATCGCACAGCTACTTATCCCTCTGCTAAAGTAAACTGAGCTAAAACAGAGACCCCTCATCTGAGCCTCTCCTGCTCCAGCCTCGCCAACAGCCCTCGTGCTGCTTCTCGGCTGTTAAAGGTGCTGATGGTTTCACTACAGAGATGGAGACTTTTTAACCTGGACACCAGATAAACCAGAGCCTGAACGGATGGGAAACGTGTGCTGCTGCTGTGGTACATCCCCCCGTGCCCCCGCCCAGGGCTGCGATTCGTGACACGACGCGGCCCCGACGGCTCCACGCGGCTGCTCGTGGCTGCGACGGCAACGCTGCCGTGGGGGCGAGGGGAAGGGCAGCGGGGGGAAACGTTTCTCTGTTGGTTCCTTGCTGGCAGGACCATCTGCCATGGTAGGGTGTGGAGGAACGGTGAGGTGCCACCTCCGTGGGGAGGGATGCGGGGAAAGACCCGGGCTGCACCCGGTGAGGGCTGGGCACGGGCATGGGCGCTGTGCCGGGGCAGAGGAGGGTCCCCACGGCAGGGACCCGTCCCCTCCAGTGCTCACCATAGCACTGGAAGATCTTGCTGCTGACGATGTCGGCCAGGGACTGCAGCTTCTGCCGCAGCAGGCGCCGGGGCGGCAGGTTCCCGATGAAGTCCCGCAGCACGGCCCTGGGTTTACGGGGTGTCAGATACGGGGCTGGCGACAGCCCCCGCGCGCCTGCAGCCCCGTCCTGCTGCAGGGGACGAAGGCAGCGGCAGGGGGTCGAGTAGAGATTGCCCCTGTGTTTGGGTCAGGACGGGGCTGCTGGGCAGAGGGAGCGGCGTGATGGGGGCAGAGGGCACAGGGCAGGAGGGTCCCATGGCACAGGGGGGTCCCACGGCACAGGGGGGTCCCACAGCACAGGGGGGTCCCACGGCACGGGGGGGGGGTCCCACGGCACAGGGGGGGGTCCCACGGCGAGGCAGCCCGTGCCCACCGCAGATGGCCACGTGGAGACCCCCGGCGTAAAGCCCTGCCTGGATTCCCAAGGGGGCCCATCTGGGACGGGGGTTTCCAGGCGCAGCCCCTGCCCCAAGCACAGGGTTTGGGACTGGGAAGGGGACATGGAGGCAGTTCCTGGGGGTCAGGAAACCCAGGCCCCTCTGCCTGCCCCCGGCTCGATGGCATCAACCCGTGTCCCCACGGCAGCCCCGGGACGGGGGGGTCACCGCGGGACGGGAGCGGGGGCACGGCGCAGAGCAGGGTGGGGGTGACGGGGGCAGCGGGGACCCTACCCCAGCGCGGAGGAGTCGAAGACCCCGAACACGTCCTCGAGGATGGAGGGCAGGTACTTCAGGGCTGCTCCCTGCAAAGAGACGGGACGGACCCATGCCGTGACTACCGGGACGCTGGCCCTGGCTTGTGTGGCTTGTAAAGCCCCCAGCCCCGGTCACGGCTGCTGGAGGAGGGGGCTGCCCTGCACCAGCCTGGCTCCATCCCTCGGTGCACAGCGAACACGGGCACTGGGCGAGTCCCCGGGGGGCTTTGCCCCCCTGCAGTGGGACCAGGCACCTCTGCTCGGCTCCGACCCCGCGCTGGGCACCCACGGGGACGGCTCTGTGGGGATCTCAGAGGCGATCCAGAGCTCCATCCCCGCAGCCCTGCGCCCCAGACCCGGCTCTGCCACCCGGCACCGCCTTCCCGGTGAGCCCGGTGCCCTTTGCTGATTCCCCAGGACCCACCAGAAATGCCCATCCCAGCACGACAGCTCTCCGTTCCTAACGCCTTTTTTAGAACAGAGAAGATATCTATTAAGGAGATTAAGATCAGTTATTCTAACAAACTCGCACAATGCTAATTTTAAATCGGAGCTGTACCGAGTTAGTCTCGCCTATTGTGTCCGTTATCTCAGCCGGTCACATTTGTAACTTCAAAAACTAACAGCTAAATTTGACTTTTTGTTCATTAAACTCCATGCTGAGCTGTAACTTATTACTTTGTTCCTATCACAGAACCACAGCACGGTTTGGGTTGGGAGGGACCTTAAAGCCCATCCAGCTCCAACCCCCTGCCACGGGCAGGGACACCTTCCACCAGCCCAGGTTGCTCCCAGCCCCATCCAACCTGGCCTTGAACCCTGCCAGGGAGGGGGCAGCCACAGCTGCTCTGGGCAACCTGGGCCAGGGTCTCGCCACCCTCACGGCAAAGAATTTCTTCCTCACATCTCATCTCAATCTCCCCTCTTTCAGTTTAAAACCGTTCCCCCTCGTCCTGTCACTCCAGGCCCTTGTCAAAAGCCCCTCTCCAGCTTTCCTGTAGCCCCTTCAGGCACTGGAAGGTGCTAGAAGGTCTCCCTGGAGCCTTCTCCTCTCCAGGCTGAACAGCCCCAGCTCTCTCAGCCTGTCTCCACAGCAGAGGGGCTCCAGCCCTCGGAGCATCTCCGTGGCCTCCTCTGGACTCGCTCCAACAGCTCCGTGTCCTTCTGTTGGGGCCCCAGAGCTGGACGCAGCACTGCAGGGGGGGTCTCCCGAGAGCGGAGCAGAGCGGCAGAATCCCCTCCCTCGCCCTGCTGGCCACGCTGCTGGGGATGCAGCCCAGGACACCGTTGGCTCTGGGCTGCCAGTGCACGTCGCCAGCTCATGGTGAGCTTCTCGTCACCCATCACCCCAAGCCCTTCTCCTCAGGGCTGCTCTCAATCCATTCTCCACCCCACGGCACGGTACCTGGGAGAGCAGCGTGGGACCCTCCAGCGGGCACTTCATCAGCTGGTTCAGAGAGAGGAAGAACCGCTGCAGCGAGCGCTGGAACTCGGCCGTCTCCTTCCCCTCGTAGAGCCTGAAACAGCCAGAGTCACCGCACTGCCACCACCGCCCTGGCACAGGCCACCCTGGCACAGCCACCAGCCCTGGCACAGCCACCACCCTGGCATGGCCACCGTCTGCCCCCAGGGCCAGCCTGAATCGCCACTCAGACATACTCACATATATACTCTTTTTTAACAGGCTCCTTTACACGGTTTTACCCCCCGAAGCCCTCCCGAAGGGGGTTGCCATCGTCCCACCCAAGCAGGGAACCTCCTGCACCCCCCAGCCTGAGCACGACCCGCGTGAGCCGCCCCAGAACAAACCAAACTCGTGGGGAATTTCAGCCCCGGGGGCTGCGAAACTGCGAGGAAGCCTCAAAGCTGCCGCTCAAACGCACAATAACGAGGATAAAGTCGCTGGGAGGGGAGAGGAGAGCAGAGCCAAGAGCCCCCTCCCCAGCAGCTGCCCCATTTCTAGTGCCCCTGAGGTCAATGTCACAGAATCACCCGTGGGCAGCCTGGGGCAGCTGCCCTGTGTGTAACTGCTCATGGCCTCGGTCACCAGCCACAGCTGGGCACAGCCTGGGACAGAAAAAGGATTCTATGAACTCTACCCCCACCAACCCAGGACAATTGTCCCCACCGATTTCTGAGCTTTGAAGCGTGTAACGACCCCACCCAGAGCAGCACGGAGCCGTCGGGGCGCAGCCCAGGGAAGCTGCCCCGGTGCCGCTGTGGGCTCCCGGCAGAGCACGGGCTGGGGACACGGCCCCAGGGAAGCCCCTTCCAGGCACGGAGCTCCCACAGCTGGGGCAGGATCCGGCCCCGCCACAGCCCACCGGCCCCACGCAGGAGGGACCGGCTCCCCGCAGGGGCTGGGGCGATGGAGCTCCAGCCCCACCATCCCCGCAGCGACCTGGGCTCCTCGGACGAGCTGCGTGAGCTGCTCGCCCCGTCCCAGCGGTAACACATCATCAAACAGACACAGCAATCCACAGGAACTTACTGTAATTACAGCCTAATTTCTTTAAATTAGAGACTGTTTACAGATTGCAGCACTGTTTAAAGTGTTTAGGAGATCTGAGGAGTCCGTGTTACTGCGCTGAGATCACTCAGATAAAGGGAAGATGAATAAAAGCACTAAATGTCTTCAGGGATGGCTCCGTTCCAACGCAACTAACTCACGGGGCTGTTTGCAAACGCTCCATATAATTAATTTTCTCTGCCAGAGGTTCTATAAGCTGGGGGATTCGCTCTGTATTTTCTGTATGAGGAGGAGGTAGAGCCCTCGGTCTGATGCCGGAGCAGCCGCCGGGCCACGGGGAGACCCTGGGACGGGCTGGCACCGGGCACGGGGGGCCCTCGACCCCCCCGGGGGACGCTGCGGCTTTCGGTGCCGCGTACTCGGAACGAAAGAGGAACGTGACCTGCTCTTCCTGGTAGCCCCGGGCGGGCGCGAGGTCGGTTTTGCACCTCAGCCCAGCAGCACGGCCGGGCTCACCCACGCTGCAGATCAGGACAAGAACCCCGTGCCCACGGGGAGCAAAGGAAACCGGGTCCTGGGGGGACTCTGGAGGTGCCTGGGGGGACTTTGACCTTATCCTCAGCAGCAACAAGGAGCTGTCGAGGCTCCCAGCCCCTTACACCACATATCACAGGGTCACAGAAGGGTTTGGGGCAGGAGGGTCCCTCAAAGACCATCCAGTCCAACCCGCTGCCACCAGACCCGGCTACTCCAAGCCCTGTCCAGCCTTGAACCCTGCCAGGGAGGGGGCAGCCACAGCTTCTCTGGGCAACCTGGGCCAGGCTCTCACCACCCTCACAGCAAAGAATTTCTTCCTCAGATCTCATCTCAATCTCCCCTCTTGCAGTTTAAAACCGTCTCCATCGCGAGAGGCTTTTAGGAGCACGCGGGGAAAACCACCCTGTGCGGGGCGGCTCGGGCAGAGCCAGCCCTGCCCGGGGCAGGGGGCACCCTGGGTCCCCCTGGCCCTGCACACGTGGCATTTGGGTGAGCCGTACACAGGAGCCGGGCACTGCCTGAGCCACGGCACGTGGCACAGACCCCAGTCCCGGGGCTGACGTGCCAGCGGTGCTGCCGACACAGAGCCTGGCAGAGCGCGGTGCCCAGGCCGGGGGGGGCGACCGCCGGTACTCACCGGGCGAAGAGGTGCCGGGAGCGGACGATGAACTTGAAGACGTACTCCAGGGCCTTGAAGGTGCGCAGGAGGGGCTCGCAGGGCTCCCCCCGGCTCGCCTGCTCCACGTACTGCGTCAGCACCGAGAGCAGCTTCCTGCGGGACGGGGACGCGCGTGGGGCCGGGGCTCGGCAGCCCCCCCGGCCCCGGCCCCCCCCGAGCCGCTGCCGGGCACCCCCTGGGCTCCAGCCTGTCCCCCCCCGTGTGGGACACGCACTTGTAGGCGAGCGTGGCGCTGAAGTGCTGGCGGATGTAGGCCTCCAGGACGGCGTTGAAATGCTGGAACTTCTTGTCGGCCACCAGCCCCACGATGAACACCTGGGGGGGCGGGCAGCGGGCACGGCTCGGGGCGGGCAGCGGGATGCCCGGGCACAGCCGGGTGCCACAGCCGGAGCGGCATTGACCCCTCGGGGGGGTGCTGAGGCCGCCAGACCCCCTGCCCACCGCCCAGCCTGCGGCACGGGCAGACCCAGGACATGGAAAGCCCTGCTTACCAGGGCGTCAAAGACAAGTGTGTCGTACACATCCGTGTCCGAATTCTCCATCATGATGGAGAACAGGGCGTCCAGCGTGTCCTGGAGGAACTAGGGGAGACAAGAGCACTGTGAGGGCTCAAGCAGTAACTCCCAGCGTCGTCCCGGACCCCTCGGAGCGCAGGACCGACGTCCCTGGCACACAGCTCCTGCCCACCCTCTGCCCTCCACAGCCTGGGACGTCCGGCCCTTTGCCAGCACTCAGCTCCCCGGCTCGGCCCGGCCCCTGCGGGGAGGCAGGAGGAGGTGGGGGGAAGGTCCTGGTCCCCATCCCAGTCCCGGCCGTACCTTGATGACCTCCCCTCCGTCCACGTTCATCAGCTTCTGGAGGTTCCCGGTGAGGAGGCTGGGCTTGGAGCGCCACTTCAGCAGCCCCAGCAGGTTCACTGGGCAGAGGGGACAGTCAGCACCGTGGGACCGACCCCCGGGCTGCCCCGGCCCACCCTCGCTGCCCGGGAGAGGGCCCACCCCAGGGGGACATGGTGCCACTGGCTGCCAATCCCACCCCGGGGGGACACGGTGCCACTCGCTGCTGGCCCCATCCCAGGGGACATGGTGCCACTCGCTGCCAGCCCCATCCCGGGGGACACGGTGCCACTGGCTGCCAGCCCCACTTCCCCCGCTCGCTCCAGAGGGGCACGGGGAACCGTTCGGTGACCGCCAGCACCTGCCCAAGGTCACCAGCACCTCTGTGTTCTGGGAGAAGCACAGTCTGGTGGGTGGCAATGCCCTGGTGGGGTGGGGGCACAGCCCCGCTGCCACCCCCGCGGGGAGCCGGGACTCACCGTTCTGCGTCAGCTTCGTGGAGCAGACGAGCGTCGAGATCTGGAAGCTGTCCCGGGCCGACACGGTTAAGCCCGACGTGGCCCCGCTGACACGGAAGGAGGAGCCGGAGAGGAGCTTGGGCTCCGGCAGGTTCCTCGTGGAGGGCAGGGACAGGTACGCGCCGGCGTCCTCCAGCTTCCTGCTGTCACCCTGCGAGGCAGAGCACGGCTCACAGCGGGCACGTGGCTCACACCAGGCACAGGGCTCACACCGGGCACACGGCTCACACCGGGCAGAGCACGGCTCACAGCGGGCACACGGCTCACACCGGGCAGAGCAGCCCCATGGGAGCCCCGAGGGATAGGGCTGGCCCATGGGCTCGGTTTTGTCCCCAGGCTGGGCAGGGCAGGGCACAGCGTCTCCCTGCGGGACAGGGACTGGGCACCACTGGAGCGATGGATGGGGAATGGTACCGGCAGCGCGGGGCTGGGACAGAGCAGCCAGGCTGGGGAGAGCCCGTCCGGGCTGGTCCTGCCCTGGGGCGGGAGGCGGACGGGGCAGCCCGGGCACGGACAGACAGACGGACAGCAGGAGGAACTCCTCCATCAGGCTCGTGGGGAGCGTTGGCCGAGGCCAGCTGCACAGCCAAAGGAACCGTGAATTCTCCCTCCTCGTGTTCCCTCCCTGCTCTCCCCGGAGAAAAAAACGTCTGTTTTACGCAGAAAAACGCTGGTGAAATCACGCAAAGCGGCAAATCCCTCCGTGGGGACCTTCCCCCCGAGTCGGACACGTTTAAGTTTCTGTTTTCTAAACAAAACTCGTCGTTTGCAAAGGAGCCGCGCGGAGATGAGGGACGGCGGGTGCGGGAGCTGTGCGGGAGCCCCCACTGTCGAGGGAGGGAGGACAGGAGGGGCTGGAACCCCCCGGGGGACCTCGGGTACAGGCCACCAGCGCGGCAGCTCCGGCCGGGACTGGGAGCCCAGTGCCGCGCGGGCAGTGGCCAGGGGCTACCGGAGGCTACTGGGGGAGCGGCCGGGGGAGCCGCCGTCCCGCAGCCGCCCCGCGCCGGGGTCTGCCCGCACCCGCACCTTGTACAGCACCAGGTCGTGCTCCCCGTCGCGCAGCGTGGTGCCGTCCGGGCGCATGAGCTTCACGAAGGCCATGGAGAAGATCCGCTCGCTCCTGTCTTTGGCTGCGAGGGGCGAACGTGGGCCTCGGTGAGCCCGGGCACGGAGCGGGGCCCTCAGCCATGCTGCTGCTCCCAGGGCTCCAGGCTGTGCCCACGCATGGCGAGACCCCCCAGTCCCCCCAGTCCCCCCCGGGAGAAGCGTCTGCTGCAGCCGCTTGGGAACCCCGGAGTGGGAGAGAGGGGAGAGACGGCAGCGATGTCCAGGGCAGTGGTGGAGTCCCCATCCCTGGGGGGGTTTAAAAGCCGTGTAGATGTGGTGCTGAGGGACATGGGTCAGTGGTGGCCTTGGCAGTGCTGGGGTAACGGGTGGACTCGATGATCTTAAAGGTCCTTCCCAACCCAAACGACTCTGTGGTTCCGTGATGTGCGGCCAGAGGAGCTGCATCCCCGCACGGAACGGGACGAGGACCACCCGTGGGACCCTCCTGTCCCGCAGCCCCCGAGCTGCAGCCAGCCCACGGCCACCACAGCCCTCGCTGGGGACGTTGGGGACCAAAGGAGACACTCACAGTCGCTGGAGGAGCGATGCCGGAAGGTGAATCTCAGGTGAGTCCTGTGGACGTCCTCGATGGGGACAGCGATCTGGGGGAGAGAACCGGAGGGCACGGGCTGGGCGACGCGGCTGGCCAGGGCTGCTGGCACTCAGGCGAAGGCTGCGCCGAACTCTGAGCTGCTTAAATCCACAACCACGTGCTTTTCCTTTCAATTAACAGTGCTTAATTGGAGATGGGTGTCCGTGCCGGCGGTGTACGGCCACGCACCCGCGGGGAGAGGAGCAGTGATGCAGGGGCAGCACCAGCAATGCCGCATTGGCACGGGTGGGCATTGCCTCCCCGCCACGGGATCTGCCACGGGTCACCCTGGGTGACAGCCAGGGCTCAAGCCGTGACACCAGCAGCACCTCCATGAGCTGGGGAACAGGGGGCTTTGCCCCCCGAGCAGCCAGCCCTGACGGGGGTCCCCTCCCGCAGCTCGGTCCTGCTGCAGGGAGGAGCGCGGGACGCAGCCCCGGGGGCTCAGCCCCGGCCCCGCCGCAGCCCCCGGGGCTCGCACGGACCTTCACCGTCTCCATCCACCGCTGGTGCCGCTGCTGGTAGTAGACCACGGAGCGGTACTCGCTCGCCGGCTTGTCCCCCGCGCCCTGGTAGATCACGTTCTGCGGGAGCAGCGGTAGGAGAGACGCGTCGTGGTCAGTCAGCTCCCGACATCGTTACAGACCAAACAAACTCCGAGGGCTGAAGGGTTTTGCACCCCCTGCTAACCCGGGCCAGCCCCCCAGCGGTCCAGCCCCCCCAGCCGCCCTCCCCTGCCCACCCCACGGCAGCCCCCACCCCAGCCCCCGGCATGGGCGCCCAGTTTGGGGGGGGTGAACTGGGTCTGAGCCTGCCCCCGTCCCCCCCTGCCCTCCTGGGGACCCTCCTGCCTCTCTGGGGACACGGAGGGCTGGGACACCCTGTGCCCCGGGGGTGGCCGGGGGTTCTGGCTGTCTGACTGTGCCCGGTTTGTGCTGGCACCGGCGCTGCCACCAGCACTGGCACTGCCACCAGCACGCCACGGAGCCGCTGCCTCTGCCCGAGGCGGGGGGTGACACGAGGGACAGTCCCTCACCGTGGGGCCGGGGCTGAGCCGGCGCCTGCCGTACCTGCACCACGCTGCCCGACTCGTCGCACACGCGCACCGTCACCTCCACGTTCTTCTGCGTCTTCTTGCTGCCCTTGTCGAACTCCCCCTGCACCAGCGTCAGGTAGATGTCGTTCCTGACGTCACCTGCGGGCACAGCCCCGTCAGCAGGCCTGGGTCCCCTCGGCGGGCACCCCGTAGCACCAGGGACCACCGGGGACGGTCCGCCCCGCCGCCCTGCTTGCCTGGCATGATGACCTCCGGGTAGCCCAGCTTGCGTGCCACCACCGTGCTGCGGTCCACGAGGTGCGGGTGGTCCTTCCGCGCTTGGCCCAGGTCCCCCCAGAGCATCTTCAGGGACACCCAGAACCCTGCGTGACAGAGCAGGGGACATCAGCCCCGCCAGCTCAGCCCGGGCCGTGCCGCACGGGCAGGGCTGTGGCCACGCGTGCCACCCGCAGGAGGGTGCCCAGGGCCGGCCGGGGACCGGAGCGAGCCCCCAACCCTGCGAGGAGCAGGGCACCGGGGCAGGGGGACGCGGGGGCTCTACCTTGTCCCTTGTGGTTGATGTCCTTCCCCTCCACCGCTTTCCTGATCATGTTGTGGGGGAAATCGTTGTCAGCGGCCGCCCTGCGAGCACCGGAGCGGCGATTCGGAGGGGCTCCCGGCCGGGCGCACGCGGGAACCCGCACGGCTACTGCCCACGGCCGGGCACCGGCCACCCTGCCCACCGCCCACCGTCCACCGCCCAGCCCCGCCGCGCTCACAGGTGCACGGGGATGAAGTACTGCTTGTCCTCGTCGCTCTCGCACTTCCCCTTGCTGATGTCCGTGATGTCCATCACTGCGGCGGCACAGAGGTGGCACCGTGGGGTGGCTGCCACGGGCACCAGCAGCCCCCTGTGCCAGGGTCCTCCGTGCCATGTGCTCCCAGTTCTGTCCCGTCCTGCAGCCACTGCTTCACCTGTGCCCCCAGCACTGACCCCACCGGTGCTCCGCTGGGAGCCCCCGAGACCCCGCTGCCCCCCGAGCCGCACGGGGCTCTCAGCAGGGAGGAACCCCGTGCCCACCCGGCTCTGCGGTGGGTGGGCGTGCTGCTGACACGGGCTGGGACCTGCTGTCATGGCACATGGGCTGGGACCTGCTGTCATGGGACACGGGCTGGGACATGGTGTCATGGCACATGGGCTGCGACATGTCTGGCGAGCCCCCCGCAGCCCAGTGGCCAAGAGGGGGGTGCTGGGGGGTGCCGGCGTGGGCAGCCCTGGGGGGTCCCCTCCTGGCACAGCCCCGGGGGTCTCCTCCCGGCACAGCCCCGGGGGTCCCCTCCTGCCCCCACCTGAGATGCCGAAGGGCCGCCGCAGGCCCGTGCTGAGCTTGCGGCTGTGGGAGTCCCGCAGGTCCATGCGTCCCACCCGGATGATCTGGCACACCAGGAAAAGCCGCTCCCGCTGCAGGTCTTTGCTGCCCAGGTCCTGGGTGGGGGGGGGACACAGGGGCTGCGTGAGCCCCCGCTGCGTGGGGACCTGCCTCTGCCGGCACCGGGTGACCGGAGGGTACCGGGGTCTGTGCGGGAGGATGCACTGGCAGGTGCAGAGCGGGTCCCTGCTCCTGGTGCCCCGGCACTGCCTTGGGGGGCTGGGGACACCCCCTGCCCTGTGCCCGCAGAGGGGCCCAAGGGACGGGGACCCCACACCCGAGGGACGGGGACGGTGCTGGGGCTGGTGGAGAGGCCAGGCAGCACGGCCGAGGGGCACGCTGCCCTGGGAGGGTGTGGGTCTGACACGGCGTAGGGCTTGTGGGGGTGGCCATGTGCCACAGCCCCTGGCACCCTGGGGGGCTGGGTCCCAGGGGTGCTGCCCCAGTGCGAGAACCTTCCCGTGGGGCTGTGGCACAAGGCAGTGGGGCTGTGACATGGGGCTGCGGGGCTGTGGCACGGGGCTGTGGCACAGGGATGTGACACGGGGCTGTGGGGCTGTGGCACGGGGCTGTGGCACAGGGATGTGTGCACAGGGGGCACCCGAAATGCTGCGGGGTGGTGGGGGCACCTCTGAGGGCAGCGCCGGGGGGGCACAGGAGCAGTGCTGCTCGGGGGTCCGGCTCACCGTGAAGACGGCCCGGAGGTTGTTGAGCAGGTCGATGTCCTGGGGGACGCCCGTGCTGGCCCAGCGGATCACGTAGCTCTCGCTGCCGGGGGAGGCGAGCGGTGAGGAGCCCGCGGCGGGGAGCGGGCACCGGGACGGCGGAGCCGGAGCTCGGCGCGTCCCTGCGCAGCGGGGTCCAGCCGGGCAGAACCCCCTGCCCGCTCCCACCGCGCAGACCCCTTGTCCCACCAGTGGCACCAGTGGTGGCACCGGGACTGGCCCGGTGCGGCGGGGGGCTGACAGCCCAGCCCAGCTCTGGGTGCCCTGGGCACACCGGCTCCCCGGTCCCTCGCACGGGGGCCGGCAAGGGCCGAGCTGGCAGCAGGGGTCCGGTTGCGGGGGTCCGGCGGCGGCGCTGGCCCCACCTGATGAGGCGCTGCTCGCCGGGGTCGTACAGGGCCATGAGCAGCTGCGCCTCCTCGCCGATGTTGCAGACGAAGTTGCGCACGCAGAGGTAGAGGCTGTGCGAGGGCGAAGCTGCCAGGCGGGCGCTGCAGCCCAGCGCGCTCTGCTGCGGGCTCTGCGGGGCACCGGGACACTCAGCCCCTGGCACGGCACGGCACGGCATGGCATGGCCAGCGTGCCGCGGCCGGCTCTCACCGTCTCCTCCTGGATGCGCTGCGTGACGGTCTGCGCCGCCCTCCTGTGCGCCTGGAAGAGGCTGATGACGCTGGTGCGGTCGGGGTCCAGGATGTTCTCGTCCTCGTCCCGCACCACCAGGTCCAGCGCGAGGATCCTGCGGGGCCGGGACGGGCTGAGGCAGGAGCCAGCGCTCGGCTGGGCCGGGGGGACACGGGGCTGGGTGGGACCCGCCGGCCCTCGCACGGGCTGGCACGGGGGCTGAGGGCGCGGGCACGGTGTGGGGGCAGGATGGATCCCGACGGGTCCTGGCCAGCGGCAGAGCCCTGGCAAGGGGACAAGAGCCGGGCAGCACCAGGGATGCTCTGCAGCCCCAGCCAGGGCTCGTTGGTGACAGCCCTTGGCTGGGTGGCTTGTACACCCGCCTGCACACTCACCGTGCCCAGCCACCATGGGACAGCCAGCCGGGACAGCGGGGACACAGGTACAGCCACCCAGGATGATGGGGACACCGGGACAGCCAGCCAGGACAGTGGGGACACAGGGACACCCACCCAGGATGATGGGGACACAGGGTGCCCCAGGGATACCCCACCAGGATGACGGGGACACCGGGACAGCCAGCCAGGCCAGCGGGGACACAGGGACACCCAGCCAGGCCAGCGGGGACACTGCAGCAGAGTGGTCGAGCGTCCCCTGACACCCCCCAGCCCGTGCCCGGTCCCCCCGCTCCGTGCCCGCTCTCACTTGTTCCCGTAGTCCATCTTGCCCGTCACCTCCTTCTTGAGCTGCAGCAGCTCGTCCTTGGGCAGCGTCCCCGAGAGCAGCTGCGAGCGCCGCTCCAGCAGCTCGCACATCATCCTCCTCACCTGCCGGTACCGCTCTGCCCGCCCCGCCTGCGGGCAGCCCACCGGGTCACCACGCGCCCCGCCAGCCCCCCGGGACCCCCCGGCCACCCCCCCGGCCCTCACCACGTAGAGCTGCTTCCAGATGGTGGCCCACTCCCGCAGCGTCGTGGTCATCTCCTGCACCAGGGGCATCTCGGCGGGCACCACGCTCTCCTCCACCCTGGGGAGGGCACAGGAGCCCTGGAGCCCCCCGGCACCGCGCGGGCAGACGGAGCCCACCCGCCCGCGCCCGTGCCCGGTACCTACCCCCGGCGCTCCACCACGGCGCCCTTCAGGCGGATGAGCGAGGCCGGGAAGATGCCCTGGGGGAGCCGGAGCCGTCAGCACCCGCGGGCCGGGCTGGGCGGGTGGCAGCCCCCCCGGAGGGGCACGGCTGGGGGCTCCCTGCCCCAGGGTCCCGCAGAGGGTCCCAGGCTGGCAACGCTGCGGGGTGCCCAGTGCATCCCCCCGCAGGGACAGGGTGAGCCCCCGGCCGTGCCCGCAGCCCCCTGTGCCCTGGCAGCCCCCACCTACCCGGGCAGCCCCCCCTGCGCCCCAGCAGCCCCCCACCCACCCAGGCAGCCCCCCACCTACCCGGGCAGCCCTGTTCCGGAGCGAGTACCCACGGTACCAGCCTGCAAAGGAGGGTCGGGGACACCATCAGCCGCGCTGGGGGACCCGGCAGCGTGGCCAAGAGAGGGGGGCAAGGAGTCCCCGTGTCAGGGCGCAGCGGGCACCCAGCCCAGCGTCCCCCTCAGGGGCTGGCGGCCCCCCCGAGCCCCCCGCGCCCTTACCCTCGGAGGCCTGCAGGATGTGCACGGTCTCCCCGACCTGCAGCGCGAGGTGATGCTCGCGGGTGCGCGGGAAGTTCCACACGGCTGCGGGGAGAGGGGCCGGGGGCCGTGGGGAGGGGTCCCGCACCCCGACCCCCTCACCAGCACAGCCCCCCGTGCCCCGGCGCCCTTCGGGACGGCGTCCCCACGGCCACCCCCTCGTGGGAGCAAGGCCATGGGGTGGCAGGGGAGCGGGGTGTCGGGGGGAGTTGGTGGCAGGGGCACTGGGGGGGGGCACTGGGGGGGTGGGCACTGGGGGGGGGGCACTGGGGTGTCTGGGCACCGGGGTGTCGGGGCGCAGGAGCTCGCTGGCAGCCCGACGCGTCCCGCTGCGGCGCGGGTGGCCCCGGCCCGGCTGCGGTCGGTGCTGCCGCTATTTCTGGCCCTGGGGACAGTGACAGGGACAGCGCTGGCTGGCGGGGGCGGCCCTGGCGCGGGACCGGCCGTGGCCTGCACCGGGGACAGTCCCCTGCGGACCTGCCTGCGCCCGGGGGTCCCCGCTGGGACGGTGCCCGTGCCCCGGTCAGGGCTCAGCCCCGGCTCCGGGTGCTGCCGGCAGTGCCAGGGGAGGGTGCGGCCAGAAACGGGAAGAGGCGCGGGGCTGCGGGGGCCGGAGGGGGGCACGGGGAGCGCGGGCTCACACGGGGACCCTGAGCTGGGGGGTCGTGCAGGGACGGGGCTGCCCAGGGCTTCGCCGTCACCGATGCAGGGGCCGGGAGCAAAGCCCCAGCCGGGACCTGGGGCAACTATTGGGGTGGCCCCGGGCAACCCCCGGCACCTCCCCGGGAGATCAAGCGGAAGGTGATGATCCCCGTTAACGGGCCAACTGCCCCCCGGGTGGGGGCTTCTGCGCCCCAACAGCCAGGTGAGCCCAGACCCCCGCTCAGAGCAGGGGTCCGGACCCTGCACCAAGCCCCCAGCCCCACAGCTCACCCCACAGCTCCCCATCCCACCCGCCATCAGCCCTGCTCAGCCCCCGTCCCCTGGGCCACCCGCCACCAGCCCTGCAGCCCCCCCCCGCCCCCCTGATCAATCCTGCACCCACCGGCCCACCCGGCACCCCGGCCCCCACCTCACACCGCCACCAGCCCCACCGGCACCGGTCGCCCCGCAGCCCCACACCGTCCTCCAGCCGCCATCGCCCGCCCCTCCACAGCCCACTGCCACAGGGCCACCGCAGCCGGGGGCCACCGCCAGCGTCACCCCACCAGCCCCACGCCCCTCGGCACACCGGGGTGCCCAGCAGTGCCCGGTGCCCGCTCAGCCCCGCAGCCCCCACTCACCCACGCCGTACTTCTCCTCCTTGGTGGGCAGCCACGGGGCCATGGCCGCTGTGCCGCGGGGACCGGGGCCCTGCGCGGGGCGGCTGCTGGTTCCTCCTGCCGCGCTCCCCACGTCACGTGTGTCTCACCGGCTTGTGCAAACCTCCGCTTCCTCAACGTGCGGCTGCAGGGGCCCCCCCGACCCCCCGCGTGGTGGGGACGGAGCCCCCGGCGCCACGCCACGCCGCCCACCCGGGGCACCGGGCTCCGGTGGGTCACTGGCCCTGCCCACAGGGGCTGCCGGCCCTGGGTGACGCCGTGGCACGATGAGCCCCTCGGCTGAGCCCCGCTGCCAGAGCCCGCAGCCAGCGGGACACGGGGCTGGAGCCCGGGGCACGGTGTGAGCACAGGTCCCGCCGCCCCACGGCACCGGGAGCCACGGACGAGGCCTCTGCCGGTGACGAGGCCTCTGCCTCCCCAGCCGCGGCTGGCCCGTGCCCGTCCCTCGGTGCCCGAGGCTCGGCGTTGCCCAGCCGCACCCGGGGCTCGGCGGCCCCTGCCCAGCCCTCCGCTCCCTGCGGCACCAGGACGGGGAGCGGAGCAACGGTTCAGCGTCAACCACTTCCTTCCTCCCTCCTGCTGCCAGCCCCGGTCGGCCAGCACCCGCGGGCCCACGGTGCTCGTCCCCTGGCCCCGCTCAGCCCCGGGCCAGCGCTGGCCAGGCCCTCTGCCCTGGCACGGCCGTGCGGCCCTGGGACCCCTGCGGCCCCCATCTGCCCCCGCCAGCCTGACCCCGCACCGGGGTCACCCCTGGGTGCAGCTTCCTCGTCCCATGGGGCACCCCTGGGCCCACGCAGACACCGGGAGGGGGTGCCCGGGTAGGGGTGCCCGGGAGGGTTGAGGGGCCGTCGGGCACAGAGGGCTGGAGGGGGCAACCCGGGGTCGCCACCGCTCCGCCAGCATCACCCCGTCCCCCCGGGGCGGTGGCACGGTGGGTCCCCGGCCGGGGTGGCGATGCCAGCAGAGCGCGATGGGGCTGCACCGGGCGGCTGAGGCTGGGTCAAACGGCTGCCACCGCGGCACGGCGCGGGCACGGGCACGGGCACGGGCACATCGAGGCCGGTGCGGGGCCGGTGGGTCCCTCCCGGAGCCGCGGGGGCAGAGCGGTAACCGCTTCGGAGCTACGCTTTCCGCCGGCGGCCGCGGCTCCCGGGGACCGCACGGTCCCCGCCCGGCTCTGCCCCGCGGCCCCGGCCGTGCCGGCGGGAGCTCCGTGCTGGGGTGCGCGGCCGGGCCGGGCCGTCTGCCGGTCTGGCGGCTCCACCTGCCGGCCCCACCGGGAGCCGCCGCGGGCTGCGGGATGCCCGGCGCCGGTACGGGATGTCCCGCACCGGGATGCCTGGCACCGGTACGGGATGCCGGCCGGCTCGGGCTGCAGCCGCGCCCAGGACGGGACGGCGGCACCGGGCACCGGCGGAGGAGCGGGCCGGCCCGTGGGCTGAGCCCCGCGGGGCTCCGGGCGGGGGGCGGCGAGGAGGAGGCCGCCGAGCGCGGCCGCAGCTCCCGGGAGGGACCGGGCGGGACCCGGCGGCTGCTCCGCGCAGAAGCACCGGGGCGGGCGGCGGGACCGGGGCCGCGGGGAGCGGGGGCGCGGGGCCCGGGGCCGGGAACGCCCCGCGGCGCTGATTGGCGGGGCCGGGGCCACGTGACAGCGCCGCGGTCACCTGACGGCCCCGGGCCCGCGGCGGCGGCGCGCGCAGGTGAGCAGCGACCGGGACGGGCCGGAACCGCAACCGGAACCGCAACCGGAACCGGAACCGTGGCTGGGGGGCCCCAACCTCGCCCCGCCCCGTCCGGTCCCGTCCGACCCCGGTGCTCCGCTGCCCCCTCCGGTCCGGTCTGACCCGTCCCGGTGTCCCCCGGCCCGGCCCGTGCCATTGGTGCCCGCCCGCCGGGACCGGCCCCGGTCTGCCCGCCCGCCTCCCAGCTGTCTGCCCCGTCCTCTCCCCCCCCGCACGGCCCGGCCGGTCCCGCTGTGCTGCCCCCGTGCCCGGTCCGAGCCCCCTCCGGTCCCCTCCTGTCCCCTCCTGCCCCCGGTCCCCCGCCTGTCCCTGCTCCCCACGCCCGGGCCGTGTCCCCCCCGTGCCTGCCCGCGTCCCCGGTGCCCCGCAGGCCCTACCGCGGCGGGCTCCCCCGGGCTGCTGTGCCCCGGCGGGTCCCGCTCCACCTCCCGCCTGCCCCGCAGCACCGGTGCCGGCGTCCCCGCCATGGCCGGCTGCGGGGCCCCGGGCTCCCCGCCGCGGCGGAGCGGCCCCGGCTCGGCGCTGGAGGAGGAGGAGGAGGAGGAGGAGGGTGACGACCCGGCCCTGGGCTGCGACGGCGACCTGGAGGTGAACCCCTACGACGGGCTGCCCTTCTCCTCCCGTTACTACGAGCTCCTGCGGCGGCGCCGGGAGCTGCCCGTCTGGACCGCCAAGTACAGCTTCATGGAGCACCTGGAAGGCAGCAGCGGCATCGTCCTGGTGTCGGGGCCGCCCGGCACCGGCAAGAGCACCCAGGTGAGCGGGGGCCACGTCGGGGCAACCGGCCCCGCTGGGCAGGGCCGTGCCGCTGCCTGGGAGCCCGGCACGGGGCCGCGGGACCGGCCGCTCTGCCAATGGTCTCCCCACGCCCGCGGCCCGTCCCTCCGGCTCCGAGCGCCTGTGGCTGGCAGGAGGAGGGAGCCGGGCGGCGCGGGGCTGCGGGCAGGCAGAGCTGTGCCCAGGCAGCAGCTCCCTGACCCGACACGCCATCTGCGTTTGTCGGGGGGGACGGAGGGGACGACAGGCCCCGCGGGGCTTCGGCTCCACCGTGGTGCCTGGCAGCGTGCCGCTGTGGTGAGCCCGGCGTGGGGCAGGGCTAGCGCAGAGCCGGGCGGTTGTGTGCCGGGACGTGCCGGGGCAGGCGCTGGGGCCCCGGGCAAAGCCTCAGCACGAGCCGGGAGGTGCTGGCACGGCTGCCCTGGGAGCGGCCGCCGCAGCGGTGCAGGGTGCAGGGACGGGGACCAGCCCCTCCCCGGTGCCAGGCCCAGGTGCGCAGGGTGGCAGCAGGCACGGGCAGGCGGGCTGGGTGGTGGCGGGGTCCCGCCTGCCCGCCCCGGGGAGCTGGTCCCGTCTGACAGCCCGTGCCACGGCGCCCAGAGACATCGTCACGCAGACTTTGACCGGGGAGGGGTCACGGGGAAGCTGCGGGGCAGCCGTGGCTCCGCCACGCCGGACGCGGGCCGGGTCACCGCGTGGCAGCCGCCGGCCGCCGTGGCTATCAGGGTGTTGGCAGTGGGTGCGCAGCCGCTTGCCCAAACCACCTCCCTGGGGCGTGACCCCGCTGCGGCGCCGGCCTGGGCTCAGCCCGCGGCACCGGCCGACCCGCGGGGTGCCGGGTTTGGGGAGTAAAGCCCTGGCCTGGCCCCGGGGCCGGGCTGTTTGGGGACAGGCACCCTGCCTGCCGTCCCTGCGGGCCCTGGGGCCACCGTCCCTCGCCGTGGGGTTCCTGGGGGGGTGCGTGGTCCCTCTGGCCCCACGCGAGGATGCTCGAGCCGCTGCCCCAGCGCTGTGGCTGCCCCAGGGCTGAGCAAAAGCTAAAGCACGTTACCGAGGGGGTCGTCCAAACGCCGCCGGGAGACCTGGGGGCACCGCTCTGTCTGAGCTGGCAGCTCCGGCAGCACGGACCCCCGCAGCCCCGCTTCTCCCGGGGACGCGGAGGCAGAGAGCTCTGCTGTGTCCTCAGTGCAGGGGCTGGGGCTGTGGTGTCCCCCAGGCGTGGGGCGGTGGGGCTGCGGGGCTCGTGTCGGAGGCTGCTGGGGTCAGAAGTGACGGTGACGGGGAGGGAAGGTCCTGCCTGGGCCCATCTGCCCTTCTGGGGGCACAGCGGGCGCCGCCCCGGGATGGGAGGGGAAGGTCCCGGTGCTGCTGGCCAGGGCCGTGCCGTCCCTGGGCCCTGACCGGCGTCGTGGCCCCGCAGATCCCGCAGTGGTGCGCCGAGTACGCCCTGTCCCTGCAGTTTGCCCACGGGCTGGTGGCCTGCACCCAGCCCCACAGCCTGGCCGCCCTCAGCCTCTCCCTGCGCGTGGCGGACGAGATGGACCTGAACCTGGGCCACGAGGTCGGCTACTGCGTCCCGCACGAGGACTGCTGCACCGCCGAGACCATCCTCAGGTACGGGGATGGGGAGGGGAGCCCCGCAGGCTGCCCGTGCCGGGGGCACGCGTCGCTCCGCGCTCTAATCCCGCTGAGCTCACCAGCGGCAGCGGCGTAATCCCTTAATCCAGCCTGGCCTCGTTAGGGGAGCGAGGAGCCGGGCTGGGGCCCCTCCTGCTGCTGGGGAGGGGACACGGTGCCGGGGGTCCCGCGCTGACGGGGCCGGCCCGCGGCAGGTACTGCTCGGACGAGATGCTGCTGCGGGAGATGACGTCGGACCCGCTGCTGCGGCAGTACGGGGTGGTGGTGCTGGACGAGGCGCAGGAGCGGACGGTGCCCACCGACGTGCTGCTGGGGCTGCTGAAGGACGTGCTGCGCCAGCGCCCCGCGCTCAAGGTCGTGGTGGTCACCTCGCCCGCCATGGAGGAGCGGCTCCGCGCCTTCTGCGGGGACCCCCCTGTGGTGCGGGTGCCGGCGCCCGGGCCCCCTCCCCAGCTGCTCTACAGGGACCCCGGGGCCCGTGGCCACGTGGCGGCCGCCTGCCAGGCCGTGCTGGGCATCCACCGGCGGCACGAGCCCGGCCACGTCCTGCTCTTCCTGGCCAGTGAGCAGGTGGGCTGCGGGCACCCCTTGGCTCGGCTCTGGGGGGCAGGTTTGGGGGGTCCCTCTCAGCGTGGCCCCCCGTCCTGGGGATGGGGCCGCTCCGGCGTCACTCGCATCCCCCCGTCCTTCCCCGCAGGAGATCTCTGAGTGCTGCAGGGCCCTCCAGGCCGAGGCGGCGGCGCTGAGCCCGGCGCTGGCCCCGCTGCTGGTCCTGCCCCTGCACCCCGGCGTGGGCCGCGCGGCGCAGAAGGTGTACGAGGCGCTGGAGGAGGGGGGCCGGGAGCGGCGCGTGGTCGTCACCCACTGGCTCGCGGACTCGTCCTTCTCCCTGGGCGCCGTGCGCTTCGTCATCGACTCGGGGCTGGAGCTGCGCAACGTGAGTGGGACGGGACAGGGACGGGGACGGGGAGCTGGTGTGATGGCCTGGACTGGGGGACACCGGGACGGGGAGCTGGTGTGATGGCCCGGGCTGGGGGACACCGGGACGGGGAGCTGGTGTGATGGCCCGGGCTGGGGGACACTGGGACGGGGAGCTGGTGTGGTGGCACAGGCTGGGGGACACTGGGACGGGGAGCTGGTGTGATGGCACAGGCTGGGGGACGCCGGGACGGGGAGCCGGTGTGATGGCCCAGGCTGGGGGACACCAGGACGGGG
The DNA here is from genome assembly GCF_013368605.1 of Nyctibius grandis. Taxonomy (NCBI): domain Eukaryota; kingdom Metazoa; phylum Chordata; class Aves; order Nyctibiiformes; family Nyctibiidae; genus Nyctibius; species Nyctibius grandis. Next base: position 33,891 of record NC_090663.1, on the reverse strand, counting down.
AGCCGGTGTGATGGCCCGGGCTGGGGGACGCTGCGCGGGGTCTGCCCCAGGGCAGTGGCACCGTGCTGGGGGGCTGTTGGGGGCCGGCGGGGGCTCGCCCCCGGTGCCCCTTCTCACGGCCTCGCCGGCAGGTCTACAACCCCCGCATCCGGGCAGAGTCCCAGGTGCTGCGGCCCATCAGCAGGAGCCAGGCGGAGTCGCGCTCGCAGCGAGCCGCAGGCAGCCCCCCAGGTGAGACCCCCCCGGGTGAGACCCCCCCGGGCTGCCGTCCCACCCGCCGCGGCCCCGCACGCTGCCCTGCCGCCCCGTCCCCGGCTCTGCCCCCTGCCGTGCCGGCTCACGGCCCCTCTCCCCAGGCACCTGCCTGCGCCTCTACTCGGAGGCCACCTATGAGCAGCGCCTGCCCCCCAGCCCCGCGCCCCACGTCAGCGAGACCAGCCTCAGCCGCCTCGTCCTGCTGCTCAAGCGCCTGGACATCGCCGACATGGGCCAGTGCGACTTCCTCGACCGGCCGGGTAGTGCCCACAGGGCATGGGGGGCCGGGGCGGGGGGAGCCGCAGCCCGGGTCATCTCTGGAGAGGGGCTGGGGGGTCCCTGGGCGCAGGAGGGGGCCGGGCAGGGCTGCCTGGTGCCGGCAGCTGGCTGACATCCCCCCCCAGCCCCCGAGGCGCTGATGCAGGCGCTGGAGGACCTGGACTACCTGGCGGCGCTGGACGACGACGGGAACCTGTCGGAGGTGGGGATCATCATGTCGGAGTTCCCGCTGGACCCCCAGCTGGCCAAGGCGCTCATCGCCTCCTGCGAGTTCGACTGCGTGGAGGAGATGGTCAGCCTGGCCGCCATGCTCACAGGTACCGCACCCCGGGGTGGCACGGGGCACGGCGCGGCCCCCGCAGAGCCGGGGGTGGTGTTGGGGGGCACGCGGTGACCTCCGCGCCGTCCCCAGCCTCCCCCTGCTTCGTGCCGCCGTCCACGCGCCTGGAGGAGGCCGCGGCCGTGCGCCGGCGGACCCTGCTCCACCCGGACGGGGACCACTTCACCCTCATCAACGTCTTCAATGCCTTCCAGCAGCGTGAGCGAGGGCAGGGCTGGGCTGTGCGCCCCAAGCGTGTCCCACCGCCCCCTCCCCGTCCCCCGCAGCCGCGTCCCTCACCCCATCCCGCGAGGGGGGTCCCGGCCCCACCTGGGGGCACCGAGGGGACAGTGTGGGCGCAGCAGTGCCCTTGAGCCCCCCGCCCAGCCGGGCACCCCGGGGGGGTCTCCGTGGGCCGTGTCCCCGCGGCGCTGACACCGCTGTCCCCGCAGACGCCACGGACGAGGGCTGGTGCCGGCGGCACGCGGTGAGCGGCGAGGCGCTGCGCCTGGCCGGCGTCGTGCGGGCGGAGCTGCTCGAGGTGATGCGCCGCATCGAGCTGCCCGTCTCGCCCCCCGCCTTCGGCACCGACGCCAACGCGCTCAACATCCAGCGCGCCCTCATCTCTGGCTACTTCCTCAAGGTGGGCCGGGGGGGCCGTGCTAGCCCTGTGGGGGCCGTGCCAGCCCCACTCCCCTCCCGCTCCCCTCCCCAGGTGGCCCGTGACATCGACGGCTCCGGCAACTACGTGATGCTGACGCACAAGCACGTGGCCCACCTGCCCCCCGCCTGCTGCTACCTGCTGCGGCAGCCCCCCCGGCGCCCCCCGCCCTGGGTCCTCTACCACGAGTTCACCATCTCGCAGGACAACTGCCTCCGCATCGTCTCCGAGATCCAGCCCCAGATGTGAGGACCCCGGGGACGGGGAGGGATGGGTCTGCGTCCGTGTGTGGCGCCGGAGCTGGCGCTGGCCCCGGGGCGATGCCTGGCCGGGGCCCCCTCTCCTGGGGGTGGGCAGGGGGCTGTCCCTGCGCAGGGAAGCCAGGAGGCTGCTCCAGGGTGGCCGCCCCCCCTGACCCCCCGTCCCCGCAGGCTGGTGGAGCTGGCACCCCAGTACTACCTGAGCAACCTGCCGCCCAGCGAGAGCCGGGACCTGCTGATGGAGCTGCGGGAGAAGGTGGCGGCCGCCGAGGACGCGCCGGCGGGGCCGGAGCCGCTGGGGGAAGCGGCCGGCGAGGAGGAAGAGGAGAGGGAAGTCTGTGTGCTGCAGTGAGCCGGAGCCACCGGAGCGTTGGGGCTACCCAGGGTTGGCTGTGACCCCCGGGGCCGGGAGAGCCCTGGGGAGGCCGTGCTGGGGGGGCGACACCATCCCCGGGGAGGCACAGGCAGAGCCTGTCCCCACCACGGCTCTGCCACGGCCGTAGTCGTGGTCACAGATCACAGAATCAACCAGGTTGGAAGAGACCTCTGGGATCATCGAGTCCAACCGTTGCCCCACGGGACCGGCCCCTGGCCTCTCCCCCGGGGACAGAGCCCGGTGCGGGGAGCGCTGGCCCTGGGCGTCGTGTGTCCCCCCCCTCTCCTTCACCCCGTGTTCCCGGGGGGCTGCCGCAGGGCCGGGGCTGCCTGTCCCGTGCCCCCCACCGCCGAGCAGCGCCCCGAGGCCGAGGGGCCGCTTGTGGGTCTCTCCTGTATAAAGTTTTGTGACCTTTGCTGCTGCCTCGCGTCCCTCATCGCAGCGCGGGGGGCTCGCGCCGCCGAGGGGTCCGGCGGGGGGGACAGGGGGGGTCTGGACGTGGGGTGTCGCAGGTCCTGGGCACGGCGCCGCTGCCCCCAGCCCCGCTGACGCCGGGGGACAGCCCTGGCCTTTGCGCCGGGCCTTCCCCTGCGCGGCCGCGCGCGGTTCCGCAGAAGCGGAGGGGAAGCTGCGGCGGGACGGGACGTGCAGCCAGCTCCTGCCCCCCAGCCATGGGACAGGGCACGGGTGCTCCCCTGGGGCTAGGTGCCCCCCTCCTTCCCCTCCTCGGTGTCCCCCTTCCTACCCTGGGGTCGCCTCCAGCTTTCCAGCACGTCCCCCCGCTCCCTGGCACCACGGGCTGGGCGTCTGCCCGGGGGTCCCGTTGCGGGTGCTGGGCTCCAGCCCCTGCCAGGACGGACCCCTTGGCACGGGCACGGGGCTGCTCCGCCCCGGCAGCGGGACCCCCCGGCCCCTCATCCCTCCCCGCAGCCCACGTGTGGGGGTTCCGCCGTTCCCGGGAAGGGGCCCGGAGCCTCCGCAGCACCTCAAAGGTCGGGCGGAAAGGTGAGGGCCGGGCCGGGCCTCCCCCCGCCTCCGCCGAGCCCCAACTTCCCCCTCGCTTTCTAGGAACCCCAGGAAGGACGTGAGCGGGGGCAGCGCGGTGCCTGGGCCCGCCGTGGGGGGCTGCCCCCTCCCCTCTCCCATCCCCGGGGCCGGTGCCCGGTGTGGGTGCAGGGGCTGTGCCCAGCCGGGTGCACGGAGGCGGCTGGTGCTCACGGGGGCGGCGATGGGGAGGCCGGTGGCTGTGGCCGCCTCTGTCCCCGTGTCCCCGTCCTGGCACATGGGACAAGCACCGGGGCAGCTGTGTGGCCCTGGGAGGGGAGGGCAGGGGGGAGACGGCCCGTGCCTGGCTGGGTGCAGCACCCCCGGCCTCTGTGGGGACCCGCTCCCCTCCTCGGGGACCCACCACAGCCCACCCAGCTGGGGCCAAGCACCGCGTCTGCCCCTCCCCGGCCCCCCCAGGACCTCGGTGGTCGCTTTCCCCGCTCGAGGTTGATGTGCCATGTGGCACACGGTGATGTGCCAACCCCACAGCCGGTCCTGGGGCTCAGGATTGCACTGGGGGCACTGGGGGCACCACCCCGGGTGCCCAGCGCTGCCCCTTCGCCCAGCGGCTCCTGGGAGGGGGCCCAGTCCCTGCGCCTCGGTGATGGCTGTGCCCGGGGCAGGGCAGCAGGTCCCCGGTGCCCCCCGGTGCCCCCCGCCTGGGAAGTCCCTGGGGGCTGGGGCTGGCTGGGCCGGGGGCTCGGGCTCACAGCTCCACCCAGCCCAACTCGCTCCTCTTCTGAGAACCGTGATGCTGCTGTGGTTTGGCTGCACCTCGGGGCAGCCCCGCGGGGTCGGGGCTCCCTATATACCCAGCACCCGCGGCCCCCAGCCGAGCTGAGCCCACCGGAGCAGGCACGGCGAGGTAGGCACAGCACGGGGGGCTGGGGGTGCCGGCCCTGCGCCCCGGGGGGGTTTGGGCACCCCAGGAAGGTGCTGCCGCGGGTGGGCACCCAGCGGGGCCGCGGTGGGGAGGGTTGGGGTGTCACATCGGCTGCCAGCCCCGTGCGGGGCTCCCCCCTGCACCACTCCCCCTCCTACCTGACCCTGACCCCGACCCTGACCCTGACCCTGACCCTGCTGCCGTCCCAGGGCCAAGGGCTCTGCCCTTGCTGGTCCTGCTGGCTGCACCCCAGCCCGGCCAGACCCCCCCTCTCCTGGGGTACCGCTGCCCCCTCCCCTGCTCGGGGCTGCCCTTCTCCTTCCCCCAGCACTGCCCTTCCCCTCCCAGATGCTGGCACTGGTGGGGCTGGTGCTGTGCCTCGCTCCTGCGCACGCCCTGACCGCCTTCCCCCCAAAGTGTGAGTCCTGCCCCCCACCCTGGGCGCAGGGGAGGCCTTGGAGGGGAGGGGGACGCCCTGGGGCGGGGGGTGTGGGACCCACACAGCAGCTGGAGGGAGCAGGGAGCACCCGCATCCTGCATCCCTCTGAGACGGGGCGACGTGAGCCCGGGGTGGGGCAGCTCCTCCAGTGGGGAGGGGGTTAGAGGGTGGGCATGAGAGTGAGGGGGGGGTGGATGTGGGGTGAGGGAGCAGGGGATGGACGTGGGGTGATGGGGAAGGGGGATGGAGGTGGGGTGAGACAGGAGGGTGGGGAAGGCTGTGGGGTGCGGGAGCGGGGTGGGGACCATGGGGAAGGATGGATGCAGCGTGCTGGGACGAGGGGGCCCCCGGCCCCACTGCGGTGTGGGGGGCAGACCGCCCACGCCATCGCCCACCTCGGACCCCAGTCTCTGCCTCCCGCCTCCAGTTCAGGTGGGGAAGCTGAACGGGGACGTGGTGGTGAGATGCGACACCTCGGAGCCGCGCGTGAGCTGGACGCAGAACGGGGAGCCGGAGCCCATGGCCGAGCTCGTGGCCGAGGGCCGGACCCTCACCATCCTCGGCTTGGACCTGCCGGCCGCCGGCAACTACAGCTGCTGGGCCGGCCCCGTGCTGCTGGACACCACCTACGTGGTGGTGAGCGGCACCGGTACGGGGGGCTGGCACGGGGCGGGGGCTTGGGGGGGTGATGGGGCGGGGGGTGGGATGCAGGGGGTTGGGGACAGGCTGGGCACCAGGAGATGCTCGTGGTGCCGCGGAGGTTCGTGCCCAGCCCAAGGGGCCGTGGCAGGGCTGGGGGGGCCGGGGGCAGCCTCGCCTGTGCCCTACGGGGAGGGGGCACGGCTCCTGCCCCCCGCAGCCCCTGAGCCGTCGCCCCTCGGCCGCGCCAGGCGAGGGGGGGATCAACGTCTCCTGCCAGGCTGAGTCCTACCGCGGCCCCTTCCGCTGCTCCTGGGCCGGGCCCCGCTCCGCCGTCTTCCGCGCCCGCCTCATGCGCAGGTGGGTGCCCGGGGACCCCCCGGCCGCGGCCCCGTGGGTGCCCACCCCCTCACGCCTGCTTCCCCCCCGCAGCGACGGCTCCCTGGGGGGGTGGGTGCCGGCAGCCGGCCGCCGCGGCCGGTTCAGCGCCAGCTTCTCGGACCCCTCCTTCTGCCCCTTCGCCGAGGAGCTGCGCCCGCTGCAGCTGCAGCTCGAGGGGCTCTCGGACACCTCCTACCTCAACTTCTCCGTCCACTTCTTCGTCCGTGACATCGGTGAGCTCGGAGCGGGGTGTGGGGGGGTCCTTGGGGTGCTGGGGAGGTGGGCAGCGCTGCCCGGGTCCGAGCCCCGCGCTGAGCCCCGCGTGCCCGCAGTGCGGCCCGACCCGCCGCAGGAGCTGACCGTGCGGCGCCGGGGGGAGCAGCTCCACCTGGCCTGGGCCCCCCCGGCCTCCTGGCCGCTGCCCAAGTCCTACTTCGCCCTGCTCTACCGCCTGCAGTACGAGCTGCCCAACGGCACCCAGGTAACTGCGGGACGCCCGTGCCCAGCCTGCCCCTGTGTGTGCCACCCCACGTCCTCGCTCTGCCGCGCCCACCCTGCCCCTGCCCTGTGCCCTCCCTGCCCCTGCCCTGCGCCCTCCCTGCCCCTGCCCTGCGCCCACCCTGCCCCTGCCCTTTCCTTGTGCCCACCCTGCCCTGGCCCCTGCCCTGTGCCCACCCTGCCCCTGCCCCTGCCCTGTGCCCACCCTGCCCCAGCCCCAGCCCAGGCTCTTCCCTCCACTCAGGGAAGGGGGGGACTTGCTGGGGGGGGTCTCAGGGATGCCCCCTGCCCGCTACGCTGCTTCTCTCCTCGGGGCAGTGAATTGTCACTCCTGGCTGTCACCGCTGCTCCCCCCACTCCCGGCGCTGCCCACACAAGGCAGCGTCACTGCCTGGGTTGGGGAGGGGCTGGTGGCCCCCGCTCCTGCAGAGCCCCGAGCCCTGCTCTTGCCCTGTCCCACAGCCACCCAAGCCCTCCAGCAGCACCCACGCTGGCTGCCCCCCCCTCCCCAGTGCCCAGGTGCTCCCCGAGCCCACCGGCTGCCCCCCGCCCCGGGTGCCCCCCGAGGCCACCACCCGCCCCGTTTGCAGGTTGACAAGTACGTGGAGGGTGCGGAGGAGACGCGGCTGCAGGAGCGGGCACGGCGGGTGCGCATCAGCTGCCGGGACCCCTACGCCAGCCCCGCCTGGAGCCCCTGGAGCCCCTGGCAGGAGGCGGACGCGGCCCAGATCCGCCAGCTCCGAGCGCGCTGATCCCCAGCACGGGCACCCCCTTCCCCCTCGCATGCGTCCCCCACCCCACTGCACCTCCATGTGCACAGGGATGCCCAGGGGGCACCCCCCCAGGTGTGGCAGCCACAGGCACCCCACACCAACCTCCCCGTTCCCTTGTACGGGTTGGAAGAAGCTTTTTATCCCGTTACAGTCCTGGGCTCAGCTCTACTGCGACAAACCCCGGCCAGGCTCTGCGTGGGGTCGGGCTCTGCCGGGCCCCCAGCCTCCACGGGCCCCAGCTGGGCACCCCACAGGCAGGGCTCCTGCCTGCCCTGGGTGCCCAGGCTGGCCCCTGCCCCATGGGGGTCACAGGGGCAAGGCCCCCACTGCCCCACAGCTCCCCGAGGGTCCCCGCTCCCTCCCGGTGCTGGACTCGGCCCGTGGGGTCCTTAGCACGGCTGGGAACAGTCGTGTCACACACGCACGTGCACACACGCTCCAGCCCAGCCCTGGCCCGGGCGGGGGGTCCCCACGGCCCTGCCCAACTGTCTGCCAGGGCACATGGGCGCCCTGGACCCCCCATTCCTCATCAACCCCCCCCAGAACTGCCCCCAGCCTGCGGGCTGCAGTGGGGCGATGCCCCCATCCCCAGGGGCAGCACCCCAGCGGGGCTGTGCTGCCCTATGCCACAGGGGCATGCCCTGGGGGGCAGCACCCCGTCCCCACGTCCCGGGGTGCAGGATTCCTGCCTGACCCCAGAGTGCTGGTCCCAGGGCAGGACACGGCCATGGTGCAGAGGGGTGGGGGTCAGGGACCACCCACCAGCACCGGCGGGGCTCAGCTCCCACTGGGGCACGGTCCTCTCCACCAAGTCTCTGTGGCCGGGCCCCCACGTCGTGCCCCACTCGGCATCCCCGTGGGGTGCCCAGCCTGGGGGCGAGGGGCTGTAGCTGGGCAGGAGGAAGCCACAGTCCTGGCACCCAGGCTCCCATGGAGCCGTCCCGTGCCCCGCTCTGCTGCAGACCCCGGGAGCACAGCGGGGTGCCCCCGGTGTGGGGTGTCCCCGGTGTGGGGTGTCCCCGGTGTGGGGTCCACCCGGGAGACACTGCCCCCCCCCACCCTCCCCAGACAGGCTCCAGGTAACGCCACGGGGCTTTATTGAGGTGGTCCCGCGTGGGCCGAGCCCCCAGCCCCACTGCTGGCCCCCAGCCCCGCTGCTGGCCCCCCAGCCCCGCTGCTGGCCCCCCAGCCCCGCTGCTGCTCCGGGGCGGCTGGTGAGAGTGTGCGGCCGGGGGCTGCGGAGCCCGGTGAGCCGGGGGACCCATGGCACGGGGGGCCCGAAGGACCGGGGCTCCGGGAGTCCCGGGGGGTCCGGGGGTGGAGGTCCCGAGGCGGGGGCGAGCGGGGGCTCGGGGCAGCCCGAGGGCACGGTCCGGCGGGTCCCGGCGGGGCCGGGGGTCCGGTCACGGCGGGGCCGGGCAGCCCAGGCGCAGCTCCTCACCCTCCAGCATTTCCCTGCAAGAGAGACCCCCGCGCTGAGCCCCGCGCCGCGCCCGCGCCCCCCCGCACCCCCCCCGCGTACCGGTACGCCGCGATCTCCGCCTCCAGCGCCATCCGCAGCCGCAGCAGCGCCGGGTACTCCCGCAGGCACCGGGCCATCTCCGCCTCCGCCGCCCCCAGCTCCCGCTCCAGCTCCGACACCCGCTCCTGCCCGCCGGGCCGTCAGCGCCGCCGGACCCCCGGACCCCGCCCGGACCCCCGGACCCCCGACCCACCTGAACCCCCCCATCCCCATCCCCATCCCCACTCCCGTGCCGCTGCCCCGCCCGGACCCTCCTCCCCTGCCCCATCCCGTCTCCCCTCACCCCCGGACCCCCGTCCCCCCCTCCCCAGCTCCATCTTGGCCCCCGTCCCCCCTCCCCAGCCCCATCCCGATCCCCCTCCCCAGCTCCATCTCGGCCCCCGCCCTCCCTCACCCCTCGGACCCCCATCCCCCCTCCCCAGCCCCATCCTGGCCCCCAGCCCCATCCCACCCCCCTCCCCAGCCCCCCGGCTATCCAGCCCCCGCATCTTCCCCACCCCCGCCCCAGCCCACCCGTCCGCCCCTTCCCACCCCCCTCCGGTCCCCCCAATCCCCCCCCCCGGCCCCGCCGCCCCCCGCACCTGGTACTTGGCCAGCTCCCCGCTCCGCCGGTCCCGCAGCCCCTCCAGCTGCCGGTGCAACGCTCCCACGGCCCCCCGCAACGCCTCCACCTCGGCAGCGCGGGCACGCAGCAGCCTCCGGTACCCGGCAGCCTCGGCACGGGCACGGAGCACCGCCGAGCCGCCGCCCCACCGGTACCGGGGACAGCCCTCGGCCGCGCTCATCCCGGCGGCTCTGCGGCGGCGCCGTAACGGTTCCACCCACCCCGCCCGGTAAAACGGGGCCGCGTCACGGAACCGCAGCCAATCCCGCAGCCGGGGAACCGGTGCCTCCTCCCGGTAGCAACGGAGGGGGTCGACGGCAGCCTGCCCCCCGCCCGCAGCCCTTCGGGCTGCGGACGGGGGCAGGCTCCCGTCGACCCCCCAGCAGAGGTTGCAGCACCATTGACAGCAACACAGTGGGGGTCAAGGTCAAGTTTAGGGTCAGGGTCGTTGCTATTGACCCCCCCCATCATCATCATCATCATCATCATCAACCAGGACCCCCACCCACAGCTGGCCCAAGTGGGGGTCCCGGTGACCAGGCATTGATGGAGCTGGAGTGGGAGCTGGGGGTATCAGTCCCTGGAGGGGGGCACCAGGGCAAGGGGGGGGGTCCCCAGATGAGGCTGGGGACGCTCAGGGGGTCACCGTGGAAGGGGGGGGCAGAAACTTGCTGGGGAAAGGGGGTTTGAGCCCCCCCAGCCCCCTCTGCCTCCCCACGAGTGTGCTGTGGGTCACACAGGTCCAAGCCTGGGCTCAGGGAAGGCGAAGGGGTCCCGGGTGGGGGGTGGGTGTGAGGGCAGCCCCCTCGGGGGGGGCTGGTGCAACCCTTCGGCACCCAGGGGCACCCCGAGTCCGTCGTGGGGTGCTGCGGGGGCACGTCCAGGCCCAGGGCCGCAGGGAGCTGGGGAGCCCGGCCCGTTGGGCGAACAAGCCCACTGTCAGTCTGTCCTGATGCTTGGGGGGCCGGTGGCCGCAGGGCCAGGCTGCTCGCCCAGCCTGGGGGCCACAGGGCTGGTGTCCTCGTCCAGCCTGGGGTCCACAGGGCCAGGCTGCTCGCCCAGCCCGGGGGCCACAGGGTCGGGCTCCTCGCCCAGCCCGGGGGCCGCAGCTGGAAGCCGGAGCTGGCCAACTCCGGCCGGGATAAGGCAAGTGTGTGCGGGTGGTGCAGACCCTGCAGCGTCCGCCAGTGAGTGTGGGGGGGGTCCCAGCACTGGGAACAGGGGGGGTCTGGGCAGAGGCTGCCCCACGCCCCGCTCTGCCCGCCCTGGGTGGGCTGGGGGCTGCGGCTGCCCCAGGGGAGAGCCGCTGATGGGTGGGCAGCAGGTCCCGAGCAGGGACCACCCGAGGAGCTGCCCCCAGAGTGGGGGGCCCTGGGGGGGTCGGGCTGGCAGAGGCCCACGGGGTCGGGGGCCCAACCCTGGGCTCCCCACAGGGTCCGGGCAAGGGGCTGCCCGCAGCAGTGCCCCAGGCAGGGGCCAGGCAGGCGTCAGCAGAGTCCAACCGCAGGGGCACGTCCGCCCGCCCGGAGCTGCAGGGTGGCCGTGGAGGGCAGAGGGGGGGGCCTGGGGGGGCCTGGGGGGGGCCAGCCCACGGTGGGGAGGGGGCTGCCGAAGGGGGGGCTCCCAGGAAGCGGCAGCCCCCTCCCTGCCACGGGCCAAAGGTGCCAAGTTCAGACCCCGCCAGGGTCCCACTGCCCACCGCCGCCTCCCTGCACGTCCACGGCTCCCCGGGCACCTCACACCACCGAGGCCACCCCTGAGACGGACGTGACCTTGTTGTCCTCAGCCCAGGGCTGCAGGTTCTGCAGGGCGTAGAGCGAGGAGTTGTGCATGCAGAGCGGGTCCTGGGGCAGCGGCTGGCTCAGGCTCTTCTGGAAGGCCTCTTGCTGCAGGTGCAGCATCAGGCGGTTGGCCTGCTGCCGCTCCGCCTCGCGCTCCTCCGCCGTCTGCCTCCTGCGGCACACACGGCCCGTCCGGCACTGCCCGCTGCCCGGCCTGCCGCTGGCACTGCCGCGTGCCGCTGCGGCACCGCCCTGCAGCCCCATCCCTCTTGGTACTGCTGTGGCACTGCCCCGCGGCCCCATCCCTCTCTTGGTACTGGTGTGCACTGGTGCGGCACTGCCCCACGGCCCCATCCCTCTTGGCACCGCTGTGGCACTGCCCCACAGCCCCATCCCTCTTGGTACCAGTGTGGCACTGCCCTGCAGCTCCATCCCTCTTGGCACCGCTGTGCACTGGTGTGGCACTGCCCCACAGCCCCATCCCTCTTGGCACCGCTGTGGCACTGCCCCGCAGCCCCATCCCTCTTGGCACTGCTGTGGCACTGCCCTGCGGCCCCATCCCTCTTGGTACCGCTGTGGCACTGCCCCGCGGCCCCATCCCTCTTGGTACCGCTGTGGCACTGCCCCACGGCCCCATCCCTCTTGGTACCGCTGTGCACCAGTGTGGCACTGCCCCACGGCCCCATCCCTCTCTTGGTACTGGTGTGCACTGGTGCGGCACTGCCCCGCAGCCTCCACCCACAGCCCACCCCTCCCACGGCACAGGGGATGCAGCGGGGACGGGCACCCCATCTCGCACCAGCCCAGCCCCTCCCGGGGGGTGACAGCCACAGGGAGCGGCGGGTCGGGGCTGCGGCAGCCGCCCTGGGGCCGGCCCCGTTACCTCCACTTGGTGCGGCGGTTCTGGAACCAGGTCTTGACCTGGGCGTCCGTCATCTTGAGGGCCTTGGCCAGGGTGGCACGCTCGGCCGAGGCCAGGTACTTCTGGCGGTGGAAGCGCTTCTCCAGCTCGCAGATCTGCACCCGGCTGAAGGACGTGCGCGGCTTCTTGCGCTTGGGCGGCGTGCGGTTCTGGTAGGGGTGCCCGATGCGCCGGGTGGCCGCGAAGGGCGACAGCGCGGCTGCGGGCAGAGGGGCGGTGAGGGGGGGGCTCGGGGGAGCCGCGGGCAGAGCGCCCTGCCCATCGCCCACCCCATCCATCGCTGCTCCTGCGGGCAGGGGCCGGGCAGAGCCCGCGGGGATGCTCGGGGCCATGGGGACGGGGAGCTCCGGGGGGGTCTGTGGGGACGGGGAGCTCCAGGGGGGTCTCTGGGGATGGGGAGCTCCAGGGGCGGTCTCTGGGGACGGGGAGCTCCGGGGGGGTCTCTGGGGATGGGGAGCTCCGGGGGGGTCTGTAGGGACCAGGATCTCCAGGGGGGCACCAGCACTGCCTGGCAGAGAGGAGCAGAGGGGGAGACCCCGCATTGTGCCCACGCGCTCCCACAGCTCAGGGACACGCGGGGTGGCTCAAGACGTGGCAGAAGGGCCCATCCCCACCCCATGGCCACGGCCCGATCGCCACGGCCGGCGGGGTGGCCGGGCAGGCCCAGCCCCGTGGCTGGTGCGGGGTCGCCGAGGCTCCCGGCAGCACCAACCCACCCTGCCCCCGGCGCTGAGCCCTGCCACAGCCCCAGTGAGCCTCGGCAGCGCTGCCGGGGCTGCCCTGCCCTCCCGGGGAGGGGACAGCACCCCAGAAGCCACGGGGACGCGGCTGGCATCGCCTTCCGTGTGCCGGCGGTGTCGGGGCCGGCTGACGGCAGCTGCCCGGGAGCCGGGGCTGGGGAAGGGGCTGTCCCTGTGTGGCCGGGGCGTGAGCCAGGCCGGCGAGGCCGGTGTGCCGCAGCCCAGCCCCGCCGCAGCCGGAGCCACCGCGAGCGTCAGGGCAGCGACGCGGCGTGGAGGAAGGCGAGAGCTCGGTGGGCGCAGCCCCCGGCTCCCGCTCCCCTCCTTGGCCCACGGCCCAGCCACGGCCCCACGGCACCGCGGCCCTCGCCGGGACCGGCACCGCACGGGCAGGGCTGCACATGGCCGGGCCCACGGGGCGCCATGGGACCCCGGCACCCCATGGCGCAGGGGCGTGGGGCAGACCCTCCCCACGAGGCCGGACCCCCCTCCCGCCAGCGCCCAGGCAGGCAGCGCGGGCAGGAGCCCAGCCTGCCCGACGGCGGGGGCGGGTGGCGCAGGTGGGGCCGCGCAGTTGGGGGGACGGCGGCCCCCGCGCCCCCTCCCCGCATGGGGCGGCCCCTCGCCGGGAACAGACGCCGACAGCCCGCAGACCACCCCAAGGCCAGCGGCGCTGAGTGATGGCTGCGGCTGGGAGACCCCGTGCCGGGGAGGGGCCGCCCCGTCCACCCATTGCTGGCGCCAGGCAGGAGACGGGGACGTCACCCACCACCCCTGCGCAGGGACGGTGCTTCGTCACCGCTGGGATGGCGGGTGGGCCGGGAGGCGAACCCGGCTCTGCTGGCGCCGGGGCTGAGCCCCCGCGGCCCCCGGCCCCCCGCCCACATGGCCCCAGCACCCCCGCGGCCGGCGCTCAGCCCCCAGCCCCGCGCAGCCCCCGGCCTCGTCCCCGCATGGAGCCGCGCGCTGCGGACGTGGCAGCGCCGCCATCTTGGGAAGGAGCCGAGCCGAGCCGAGCCAGGCCAGGGCTCCCCGGTACCCGCATGTGCCCAGCACACAGCCCCGGTGCCCAGCACCCCAACCACAGCACCCCGCACCTTCTCTGGGGTGCAGCAACAGCCTACCTCGCCCCAGCACTGGGTGCTCCAGCCCCCACCACGGGCGCTCAGCCCCCGGCCCCGCTGGCAGCACCGGGACCCCGCGCCGCCTCCCCGACACCTGCGTTGCCACCCGCCCTCCCCAGCCCCAGCACGCACCAGCCCAGCCTCTCCCACGGCACCGCACCCCATGCCCTGTGCCCGCACACGCAGGTCTCCAAGTCCCATCCCCACGGGCACCCCACACGGGACGGGGGCACCGGCTCCCTGCTCCCAGCCCCGCACACGGACGGGTTTTGCCCTGCAGCCCCACGGCGGGTCCCTGCACCCCGTTCCCGACACAGCCGCCGCCCCTGCCCTGCGCCCCGGCCCCCCACAGCCCCCGGGAGCCTCCCCGGTACGGGTGGGACGGAGCCGGCACCCCCGGGAAGGGACTGGACACGGAGCGGAGCCCGAGGCCGGAGCACGGCAGGACCCCTCAGGCGCCGCTCGGAGCCGCCGGGAGCTTGAACGGGGCCGCGGTGGAGCTGCCGGTGGCTGCGCCAGCCCCGAGCCGCTCTCTGCGGGCCCCGACGGCGGCCGCTTCCCGCTGCGGCGAGAGCCCGGCCCGGGGCACGGCGGTGCTCGGCGGAGCGGAGCGGGGCGGGGGAGGTCGCGGGCGAAGACCCCCCGCTGCGGTAACCGGCGGAGCGCACGGCCCCGGACAACCACGGCCGGTCCGCGCGGGCGGCGCGGCCCCGCTCCGTCCCCGCCGCCGGAGCCACCGAAGCCGTCGGAGCTGCCCGGAGCTGCCGCAGCTGCCCGGAGCCGTCGGTAGCCGCCCCGAGCCGTCGGTAGCCGCCCCGCCGCGCTCACCTGAGAGCCGGTCCTTGGCGATGCGGCGCGTCGTCTCCATCCAGGGGAAGGTGAGCCCCGAGAGCCCGGGCACCGGCGGCGGCGCGGCGGGCGGCGCGGCGGGCGCGGGCCGGTGCGCCGGGACGCGGATGACCCCGGCGGGCGGCGCGGCGGGCGCGGGGGTCACGTTGACGCTCACGTTCATGCTCATGTTGAGGTTGTAGGAGCCGAGCGAGCAGGCGGGGCCGTAGCCGCCGCCGTAGAGCCCGTAGTCGGGGTCCCCCGCCGCCCGGGCCAGCCCCGCGCCGCCGCCGCCGCCGCCCGCGGGCTCGGGGCCGCCGAGGATCTGGTCGATGCCGAAGCTGATGGGCTCGTGGGGCGCGGGGCCGTGGCCGCCGCCCTCCCGCGCCAGCGCCGCCGCCTCCATCGCCCGGCCGCGCTCAGAGCCGGCGGGGCGCGGGCATGGCCGGGGGGCGGCGGGGGGCGGCGGCGGGCGGCGGCGGCGGGCGGCCCCGCGCGGGGGCGGGGGCGGCTGGCTCGGGGCTCCCGGTGCGGGCCCGGCGGGGCTGGGACCGGGTCCGGGGCAGGGCCGGGAGCGGGGGCAGTGGCCGGGTGCGGGGCAGGCTGCGGTGCGGGGGTCGGGTGCGGGGCAGGCTGCGGTGCGGGGGTCGGGCGCGGGGCAGGCTGCGGTGCGGGGGTCGGGTCCGGGGCATGGCCCGCGGCTGCTGGCGGCCCCGGCGCGGGTGCGCGGGTGCGCGGCGGGCCCCGGTGGCGCGCGCTTTTCTGCCCCGCTCCATCTGGACCTGCCAAAATCCCGGGCACCCGCGCCCTGATTGGCGGCCGCGCCCCGTGATGGACAGCCCCGCGCCCCCGGGGGCGGGGGCTCGCGCATCCCGGGGCCACGCCCCGCCACCGGGCCCCCGCCTCGCCGCGGCACCGGGTCCCGGCCCGCCGGGGCTCCCGCACCGCCTCCGCCGCGGCCCCGGGGCGGCTAACGCGGCCCGACGGGCCCCGGGACAACCCCGGCCCCGCCGCGCCCCGGCCCGGTTCCCCGCCGCCGGGGCAGCCGCCCGACGTCCCCCGGCTCGCAGCGGGTCCTACCGGAGCCGTCACCGCCGCAACACCGGCGCTTCTCCGCGCCCCGGCGGCGTCGGGGCGCCCAGCGCGGAAGGGCCGGGGCCGCCGCTCGCCCGCCCGAGGCGGAGCCGGGGCTCCCCCGTCCCTCCGGGCGCACACGGCTGCGGTCCCCGGCGCCGGCGCCGTTATCCCGCTGCCGCATCCCGCGGCGCACGGACCGGCACGGCGCCCGCCGCTCCCGGGGCACGCAGGCTTCGTGCCCGCGACCCGCCGCTGTCCGGGCGCACCGAGCCCGATCGCACCGAGCCCGCCCGCCGCGGAGCGATCGGACCTCGCGGCCCCCGGAGCCGCCGCTCCCGGCACACGGAGTCGGGGTTTGCCCCGACCTGCCGCTCCCGGGCGGACCGCGGTTCCCCGGAGCCGCCGCTCTCGGTACACGGACCCTTCCGCTGTTCCCGGTGGTGTGGACCCGCTTTTCCCGACCCACCAGTCCCACGACACGGAGCGATCCGCCCTTCCCGGTAGCAGGGACACGTATCCCGGTTCCACCGAGCCACCCTTCCCGGGACACGAACCCATCCGCCGTTCCCGGCGGTACGAACCCCGTTTCCCCCGACCCGCCGTTGCCGGTAGCACGGACCCCGGTTCGCAGGAGCCCACCGTTCCTGGGACACCAACCCCAGTCGCGCCGCCCCGCCGTTCACAGGTCATGGATCCCGTTTCCCCGGGATCCGCCGTTCCCGGTGGCACGGACTCCATTTTCCAGGGGCCCACCGTTCCCTGGTCACGGATCCCGTTTCCACCGAGCTCGCCGTTCCCGGGTGATGGATCCCGGCTCCCCCGACACGCCGTTCCCGAGTCACAGACTCTGGTTCCCACGGACCGGCCGTTCCCGGTAGCGCGGACCCGCGGTTCCTATTAACCAGCCGTTCCCGGGACACCCACCCCGGTCCCCCCGACGCGCCGTTCCCGTGCACGGAGCCCAGCCCGGCCCCGTCGGGACGCTCGTACCTGGCTCTCAGGAGGGGCCCCGGCTGCCGTCCCACCGGGGCCCGGGCGCGGGGTGCGACGGTGCCGCTCGGGGCGGGCTCGGCCCCGGCGGGCGGTAACGGGCAGCGAAGAGCAGCACGGGCCGGGCCTCCCGGCGACTATCGCGACAGCCGCGCCGCGAGCGATGGGGCCAGCTGTGGGGCGGCGGGGCGGCCCCGCGGGTCGGTCCCGACGGATCCCGGGCTGGGGGGTCCCGGTGATTCCCGGGCTGGGGGTCCCGGCTCCGGGGCGGGCGGCGGCTCGGGGCGGAGGGTCACGGCGCCGGGGCAGGGGCCGGCGGGGGAGGGCGGCCGCCCGGCCGCTCTGGCGCCACCGGTCTGGGGCAAATGACATTACCGGGGCCTGCGCCCGTAAATTACGGCGGCACCGGGAGCCGCAGCTGCCGCGCCCCGGGGGCACCGCACGCACTGCAGGCACCGCACGCCCCGGGGGCACTGTGTGTCCTGGGGACACCGCACGCACTGCTGGCACGGCAGGTCCCGGGGGCACCGGGCAGAGCCAGGAGCACCGCACGCACGGGGGGCACTGGGGGGATCCCAGTTCAGCCAGACCCGCTGCGGTGTGGGGTGACCGTCCCAGCACCCGCAGCTCCTCCGGGGCGTGGGGCCACGGGCACCCAGGGCTGCAGGGGCACACAAACACCCAGACCCCAGCGGGGCACAGCTGTGGGCACACGCACGTGTACGCACAGCCCACAGCACCGCACAGCTGCACAGTGCGGGTACACGTGTACACACACATGTACACACACACACACACACACGCACAGCACAGCTACACGGGCACACGCAGCACCACGCAGCCGGGTGCACACGCGTGCACAGCTCACACCAGCACGGCTACACACACGTGCACAGACCGACTGCACAGTGTTGGTACAAACACACGCACACACACACACGCACACGTCCGTCCCTGCCAGGCCCAGGCTGGGCACACGCTGCCCTGCCCCTCCGTTGTGCCACGCCGAGGTGGTCGTGCCCACATCCCGCGGAGTTGCCCCTTCCCACGCCGGGGGCATTTCCCTTCCTGCTGCTCCGGAGGGAGCCCCGTGCCGTGGGGGCAAGTCCCCCCGTGCCTCAGTGCGGGGGGGACACCGCACTGCAGCCCGCAGCACCGGGACCCTGCCCTGCCGGGGGCCCTGCCAGGCTCAGCCCTGGGCATTTCTCGCTCATGGGCCAGCAGGTGCCAGGAGAAACCTGCCCGCTGCTCCGGCTGCACCGGGCATGGCACGGCTGTGGCTTTCCCACCCAGAGGGAGCCACCGGCTGCAGGCCTGACGCGGCAGAGGGGCTCGCCGTGGCCCCGCCGGGTGCAGCCAGCACTGGCACTGGCGTTGGCACTGGCATTGGCGCTGGTGCTGGCCCAGGCCCCGTCAGCACCTGCCCCGGCCCCGCGCAGTGGCCGGGAGGAAATGCCTGGTGCTGGGGGCGGGCGGCGGCGGCAGGTTAATTAAACCTGGAGCAGGAGGCAGCTGTTCGCCGTGCCCAGGGGCTGGAATGCGGCCGGTCCCGGGAGATGGATTGGGGGGCAGGTGGCGGGGCCGGGGGCGGCGCAGGCTCACACGGCGCCCGCCTGCGCCACGGTCCGCCCCGCGCCCACGGGGGCTGCTGGGCGGCACCCCCAGCCGGGGCCGTGCCGGGTGGGTGCTCACCCTGACCCCTGCTCGGGGTGGGACCCCAGCACCGCTCTGGAAGGACGGGAGGTCTCCGCAGCCCTGGTGGGGCCGGCAGCACCAGGCAGGGGGCTGGCAGCATGCGCAGCCCCTCGGCGGGGGCAGACCCCCTACCCATTCCCTCGGGCTGCCCCAGGATGGAGCAGGGCAGGGAGGGCCCTGTGGGCTCCTGGGGAAGGGCTGAGGGTGCTCCGAGGGTCGGCGAGCTCCGTGCCACCGCAGCTGTGCAGGCAGGGGGTCACCCTCCCAGGGACCCCGCTGGCCCCAGGCCCCTCGCTGTCACCTCCTCATGCCACTGGCGCTGCCCACCCTCAGGCCACCAGCACCCGGACGAAGTCGTCTCCCCGTGCCTGGTCCCGGGGTCCCCAGAGCCACTGTGCAGACCCAGACAGGGTCCCGGCCCCCAGCTCTGCCCCCAGCCTGGCACCACACAGCCAGCGAGGCCGCGGGCAAGGGGACCCCCACGCCCCCGCACTGGGAGGGCTGGGACCACCCAGCGCACCAGTGCAAACCCACCCCTCGTTCCTCAGCCACGGTGTGCGCCCCCAGGCTCCCCAGCGCGTGCCCCTCCTGCACTGTGGAGCTGGACCTGGGGGTGCCCCACGGGGAGCAGGGGACACGTCCCCACACCAGGACAGGAGCGTGACCTGGCACCACGGGTGGCACGACCAGCCGGAGGGGACATGGCAGAAGAAGGGGCATTTGTCTGGTTCCAGGTAGGAAACTGGCCTTCAGCCGTGAGACCCTGCCCGTGGCCACTGTGGCATCGGGCCCTGCTGCTGCTGGGGCATCCCACCGCTCCGTGCCCCCCACCCCGGGCCCCCTGCCCTCGGCACAGCCAACCCAGAGGCAGGGTGGTGGGCACATGGGGGCCTGGCCCCTGCCCCGCTCCACAACGGGGGTCCCACTGGCATCACCTCCAGCCCCGCTGCTGCCAGCCCTCCTCCCTGTCCCCCGCCGTGCCCGCGGGCACCCGTGGCCCAGCGGCTGCTGGTTGCAGCTGCACGGCTCCACGGTGCCACATCCCCGTGTGCTGGCCGTGCTGGTGTCCCTGTCCCCCGCGGGGGCTCCTGCCAGGCCCAGGCGTTGCTGCCGGGGCAGGAGTTACTACAGGGGGTGCCCGGTGCCCCTCGCCGCTGGCAGCCCGCCGGCCAGCGCGCGGCAATTAAGCGGCGGAGGCCTGGAAGGGCCCCACGTTACCACCGGCGAGATGCTGCCAAGCCGCCCGCTCCCGCCCGCTCCCCCCGGTAATCTCATTACCGCTGGACGTCCCCTTCTTCCTCCCGCTTCCCCCCAAACCCGCTGGCAAACTGGAGGGACAGTGAGCTCCTCTCTGGCTGCTGGGTTAATTCTGGGCTAATTAGATGAAGCCGGCCCAGATTGGATTACTTTAGCCTGCATTTGGTCCTCCAGTCCTTGGCTTGCGGCTCCCGGGGGAGCTGCTGGCGCCTCCTGCCTCAATCAGACACTTCTTAACCGCATGAAACACTCCCGGTGCCCCCCGCCGCCCGCCCCGGGGTGGGCGCCGGCACCCGGCCGGGGTGCGCGGGGGGACGCGGGTGGCAGCCGGCGGGTGCGCTCCCCCCGCGACCCCCGGAGCGGGCCGGGATGGGGCCGGTGGGGCAGCACCGCGCGGGGCGAGAGGCGGCCGCACCGGCCGGACCGCGGGATCCCGGGGCCCCGGTGGCCGGAGCCGCCCCGGTGGCCACGGGCGTCTGCGCGGCGGCCTCGGGGCGGAGCTGGGTGCTCCGGGGACGCCGGCCCCGGGCTGGGGGGTGGTCCCCGCCGGGCCCCCGGGGGGTGCCACCTCCGACGCCCCCGGGGCTGCAGCGGAGCCCCCCGGCCGGTGGCACGGCGAGGGGGCTCGAGGGGGTGGGAGGGAGCGGGACGCAGGGGGGGTCCCGCGGCAGCGGGGGGATGCACGGCCCGGTGCCGGTGCGGGAGCCGCGGGAGCCGGTGCCGCCCGTCGCGGCGGGCCGGGTGCGGCGGGTGCCGGTGGCCGCGGGGCCGTTGACAGCAGCCGTCGCTCAGAACCTCGTTACCGAGGGCCGCGGGCGGGTAATTGGATTCCGCAAATGCGATCAGGTGCATTAGGAGGGAGTTCAGTCCATCACCCCCCGCCCCGGCTGCCCGTGCCGCGGCCCCCGGGACCCCCGGCACCGGCCCCGGACCCCCGGCACCGGCCCCACCGCCGTCCCACCGGCCCTGGAGCCCCCGCGGGGCCGGGACCCGGGGTGTGGGGCTGGTGCGGGGCTGGGACAGCGGCTCCACCGTGGGGACCCCCCGTGGGGACCCCAGGACGGGATCCCAGCGCGACCCCCTCGGGGTGGGGGGACCCAGCCGGTGGCCACAGCGCTGGGACCCCGGGGGGGGGGGGTCGGGGCCGGGCTGGCGTGTCCCCCAGCCCCGCTCTGCCTCCCTGCTGCCCTGGGCCGGGGCCGGAGCGCTGCTGCCCCGCACCCACTGCGGTCACGAGTGTGTCCGGCCTCAGCCCCGCTCTCGCCGGCCCCGGCGAGGGGCCCGGCCGGGAAAGCCCCCGCAGGCGCTTACCAGAAGGAGCCGCCCAGGCCCCGCACGGCCCCGCAGCGGAAATGGAGCTGAATATTTGAGCAGGTCTCTGCTAAAAGCCCCGGCCCGCCCGGCCCCGGAGCCGCGCTGAGGCCGGGGGAAGCGCCGGCTGCCGCCCAGGCATTAATTATTTACGGGGAGATGGAGCTGCGCGGCCTCACGCGTGCCAGGCTGGCAAGCGCGGCCCCAGGGAGCGCCGGCTGCCGGGCACCCCGGCCCGGGAGCGCGCGTGGGCCCCCTGCCCCGGTGCTGCAGGACCCTGAGACCCCCCACAGCCCCTCGTCCCCGGGGGTCCCATGCCCAGGTGGTGCCAGTGCCACCCTGCAGACCCCACGCCTCACCCAGCGCGGGGGTTCACACCACTGGTGTCAGACTGGTGTGAGCGTGCGGGGGGCACGAGCGGGGGCAGCACACGGGTGGGATGTGTGCTCGTGGGGTGTGAGGAGACGGCGTGGGGGCACAGGGGGTCCTGTGCCATGACACGCACCAGCAGGCGTGACTGCCAAGGGTCGCTGGGCACGTGCACACGTTTGTGCCCGTCCCTGCCCCGGTGTCCCCTCACCCGGGGTCCGTCCTTCCCGGCAGAGCCACCTCATTTTGCCATCACCACCACGACCAGCCTGTCCTGCTGGCCAGGGCCACGGGGGGGCACAGGGATGCCAGAGGCGTGCACGGGGCCGGGCAGCGGGCGGGCAGCGCTCACTGCAGTGCCCGTGCTCGGGGCTTTCCGTACTGCCAGTGCTGCTGCGGTGCCGGTGCTCAGTGGGGTGCTGGTGCCAGTGCTCGGGGTAGTGTCAGTGCTGGTGCAGTGCTGGTGCCAGTGCTTGGTGCAGTGCTGGTGCTGGCTGTGGTGCTGGTGCTCTCTGTGGTGCCGGTGCTCGGTGTGGTGCCAGTGCTGGCACAGGTGGTCAGTATGGTGCGGTGCCGGTACCGGTGCGGTGCCGGTGCCGGGTGCGGTGCTCGGTTCTGTGCTGGATGCGGCCGGCGCAGGCAGTGAGCGATGCTGCCCTGCCCCAGGGCTGCGCTGGCCCAGCTGTGACCCCCGCAGCCCCCGGCCCGGCCGTCCCTCCCAGGAACTGCTCCTGGCAGGTACAAATGGGGCCGGGCCCTCCCCAGACCCGGGGGTCACCCCGGCCCCGGCCTCATTTCTCACCTCCCGGTGAGGACGGGCCGGAGGGGCGGGCAGGCTCTGGCCGGCAGTGGGTGGGCGAGTCTGGGGGCCACAGTCACCCCGGGGTGGGGGCTGGTCCTGCCCACCTCCGCCCACGGGTGCCCTGGCACTGGGGAGGGGGCCCGCACAGCTCCCGGTGGGGTCTCCTCCCAGGGCTGCGGGTGCTGGAGCCCGGCCACACACCGTGCTCGGCCCCGGGCAGGAGGCAGGGACGGGGGGCTGGCACCGCGGGGACACGCCAGAGGACACCGGGGCTCAGCCAGTGCCAGTCATGGGCGGCCGAGCCAGCCTGGCCAGCTGGACTGGGCCACACTGGGCTGACTGGGACCTGGAGGAGCTGAGGGGACAGGGGCTGGGACACATGCTCTGACCAGGACCAGGACCAGGACCCATCCAGGAGCACCCGAGCCGAGGGGGCCAGCCGCAGCCCGCCGGTCGGTGTGCCAGGGAGGCTGGTGGTGCCAGGGATGGTGCCAGCTCACCCATGGGCCCCCCGTTAGCTCTGCCCCTGCCCAGCGGGGCCCCGGCCACGGCAGCCGCTGCCGGTACCGGGCTGGTAAAAGCGGGGGTGCGGGGGGGCTACCGCCTGTCGGGTGGCGTGTGCCAGCCCGGGGGTCCCGCCGTGCGCCCCTGCCCGCTCCCACCGCACGGTGGGCAGCGGCTCCCCCCCCCCCAGCCCAGCCCCGGGGTCCCGCGGGGGCCGCGCAGTCTGGCCCGCGCCCGGCCGCCCCCGCCGGCTCCCCAGGCGGCACTTGTTGCTCGGGATTGGAGCAATCACCGTAACCGTAACGAGCCATTACGGCCCTTAACGGCTTCTGCTTTGCATTAGCGGGGCCGCTCCTTCCCCTCCAGAGCCCTGATCCAATCACCCCCATTAGCGCGGCTCCAGGCTCCGGCGGGCTGCGCCGGGGAGGAGAGCGCCCGGCCGGTACCCCGGCACCCGCCCCGACAGCACCCCGGTACCCCGACACCCGCCCCGACAGCACCCCGGTACCCCGCCCCGACAGCACCCCGGCACCCACCCCGACAGCACCCCGGTACCCCGGCACCCGCCCCGACAGCACCCCGGTACCCGCCCCGCCGGCACGCCGGTACCCCCGGCACCCACCCCGACAGCACCCCGGTATCCCTCTACCCCCGGCACCCCCAGCCTGGGCTCCCGCACCCCCCCAGTCCCCCCCCCCGCACCCACTGCCCTCCAGCCCGGGGCCCCCGCACCCCGGTCCCCCAGCCCAGCCCCCTGCCCCCCAGTACAGCCCCTTCCATCTCCCACCCGTCCCAGTACAGCCCCTGCACCCTGGTCCCCTGGGTGCCCCCCCAGCCCCCCCGTGTCCCCCTGCACCCCACGGTGCCCCAGCGCTGCCCGGGCAGAGGGGTCCAGCCCCCGCCGTGGGGGTCCCTGCAGCCCCCCAGCCCCGTGCCCGGCCCCTCCGTGTGTCCCGGGCCGCCTGCGCGCTGCCCATGGCCCGGCCCCGGCTCCGTGCGGGCCCCGCAGCCCCCGGGGTCACTGCTCGGGGGGACCCGCACCCCGGGGCCGGCCGTGGCCGCGGCACTTTCGGTCTCCGGGGCAGAGCCGGCCCCCGCTGTGTCCCCCGGCCCCGCTCGCCCGGTGACCCCCGCCCGGCCCCGCACAGCCAGCCCCGAGGGGCAGCGCGGGGACACGGTGGGGTCGGCCCCTCGCGGGGCCCGGGCACGGCACTGGGCGGCTGGGGCGGGGCACAGCACGGCCCCGGGGCGGCGGGGACCCCAACGCCAGCCCTGCGGGTCACGGCCCCCGAACGGCCCCTCGCCCCCCGGCACAGCGGGGCCTCGGGGGGCCCAGCCCCGCCCGCCCGGAGCGCGGCGGGGGCGGAACGGGACCCCCGGGCCGGCGGAGCCAACGGGTGTCCCGGCCCCCCCCGGTCCCCGCGCCCCCGCGGTGCTCTGCTGCCCTCTGGCGGCGGCCCGCGGCACCACACGCACGCAGCGGCCTCTCCGATTGGCGGCGGCTGCTGTCTGTCAACAGAGCGCCCCCTCCCATTGGCCACCGGCGGGGGGACACCCTCCCCCCAAGGCGGGTGCGGGGGGTCCGTGACCGGGGCCCGCCCGGGCGCGGTGCCCGCACAGGGGCGAAGGGGATCCGTCGGTCGGGGGTCCCCGAGCGCCCGGTCCGGCCCTGCGCTGCGCCCCGAGATCCCCGGGTCTCCCGCGGGTCGGGGCCAAGGCCAGCACCGGGGCCAGCGCCGCGCCGCGCCCCGCCGCGCCCAGCAGAGGGCGGCCGCGCTCCGCGCTGTCCCGGCCGTTCCCGGCATGCCCTGCGGCGCGCGGGGCGCGGCGGGAGCCGTAGTCACGGCGCGGGCGGCGGCGGCCCCGCCCCGAACCCGGAAGTGCGCGCGGAGGCGGAGGAGGTTCTAAGATGGCGTCGCCTCCTCAGGGGGGCCCGATGGCCATCGCCATGCGGCTGCGGAACCAGCTCCAGGCCGTCTACAAGATGGACCCGCTCCGCAACGAGGCGAGCGGCGGCGGCGGCGGCACCGGGGCGGCGGCACCGGGGCGGCGCATGCGTGGGCGGAAGAGGGCTCGGGGGGGCAGCGGGGCCGCGCAGGCGCCCTACGGCCGCGCCGCGCATGCGCCGGGCCGCCCACGCCGCGGGGGGGGCGGGGCCAGGGGCGGGGGGCGGGGCCAGGCCAGAGGGGCGTGGCTTATGGGTGGTGGGCGGGGCCAGGCGCTGGGGGTGGGGCCAGGGGCAGGGGGTGGCACAGGTGGTTTAAGCCCTGGCCTGGGTGGGCAGCGGGGCTGGGCACGGCTCGGCTCGGCTCGGCACGGCACGGCTCGGCTCTGGGGCTCCGCAGGGCTGTCGGTGCCAGGCAGCCCCATCCCCGCAGCCCTGTCCCCCCGCCCCGTCCCGGTGGCCGCTCCGCTGCGGGCCCCGAGGCCGGGCCGTGGGGCGAGGCCGTGGGTGAGCTGGGGCACGGGGGGGCTCCAGGGGGGCTGCCCCAGAGCCGGGTCCCCTCGCATCGCCCCGGGGGGTCCCTCCACCCGTGCAGGGCTGGGAGCTGCCCGCTGCCCCGTGTTCCCCCCGCCGTGCTGTCCCTGGGGGACCTGCCCCAGCGTCCCCAGGGAACCTGCCCCAGCGTCCCCGGGGGTTGCTGCTGGCCGTGGGGCGGGCAGGGGCTCTGCGGGGCGGGCAGGGGCTCTGCAGAGGGCAAGAGCCTGGCGCAGGGAGCCCCGCAGGGTGCCAGCGCGCTGGGCAGGGCCCGTGGGCCGGGTGACGGTGGCGCGTCCCCGCAGGAGGAGGTGAAGGTGAAGATGAAGGAGCTGAACGAGCACATCGTGTGCTGCCTCTGCGCCGGCTACTTCATCGACGCCACCACCATCACCGAGTGCCTGCACACGTGTGAGTCCCCGCGCGGTGCCAGCTGCCCGCTCTGGTGGTGCGGGGTCCCGTGGGGTGCCCCCGGGCGGTCCAGCGCTGCCCCGGGACCCAGCTCCTGCCCGGGGGTCCGAGGGGGACGTGTCCCACTGGTCAATGGTGGGTGCCTGGGTTGTGCCACCACCGCAGCCCCCCGACACCCCCTCCCTCTGCCGCAGTCTGCAAGAGCTGCATCGTCAAGTACCTGCAGACCAGCAAGTACTGCCCCATGTGCAACACCAAGATCCACGAGACGCAGCCGCTGCTCAACCTCAAGCTGGACCGCGTCATGCAGGACATCGTCTACAAGCTGGTGCCGGGCCTGCAGGAGAGTGAGTGTCCCCTCGGCGGGGGCCGGTGTGCCTGGCAGCGGGGTCCTGCGGGGGCTGGGGAGGGGCTGCGAGGGGAAGGGAAGAATGGGACACTTTTGGGGGGCTGGGTCCGTGGGTCAGGGTCTTCAAAACACTGCTGGGCACATCCGTGGCGGCTGCTGGAGCCCGGCTGGGAAGGGAGGATGGGGGGCACCTCACTGGGTGAAACGGGTTGTGGGGCGAGGGAGAAGGCAGGACAAAGGGCCCCAATCGCAGAGGTGGGTGCTGGGGGGCTGTGGGCACCGTGCTGGGGGAGCAGGGGCAGGGACAGGGCCCCCCACCCGCAAGGGGGGCTTGGTGGAGACTCCCCGGGCACGGAGGAGGCGAATGGGGAAGGAGGGTCTGGGTTTCTGGCGGCACAAGGGCCACTGATGGTCGGCTGCGGTGCCCAGCCGAGGTCGGAGGAGCTGGACGGGGCCGAGGGCAGCCCCGGGACCCTGCTGCGGGGTGCCACGGGGTGGGGGGCCGTGGGGCGAGGGGGTCCCCCTGAGCGGCGCTGGCCTCTCGCCCGCAGGTGAAGAGAAGAGGATCCGGGAGTTCTACCAGTCCCGCGGCCTCGACCGGGTGACGCAGCCCAGCAGCGAGGGTGGGCACGGGCGGGGGCTGCGTGGAGGGGCCGGGGGGCAACCGGCTGGGGCGGGGAGCGGGATCGGAGCTGGGGGGGGAGCGGGGTTGGGGCTGGGGGGGGAGCGGGGTCAGAGCTGGGGGGGGGGAGCGGGGTCAGGAGCTGGGGGGGGTCCCGCTGCAGCGTCTCCAGGGGCCAGCCAGGGCAGTTGGGCAGTGCTGGGGGGGGGCAGAGGTGGGCAGTTGGGCAGTGCTGGGGGGGCAGAGGCGGGCTGACTCCTGCCCCCTCCCCACACCTCCCCAGACACGGTCGGGGGCGACCCCATGGGGCTGCCCTACAGCACCTTCGACCACTCCCGTGCCCACTACTTCCGCTACGACGAGCACGTCTCGCTGTGCCTGGAGAAGCAGAGGTGGGTGCCGGCAGCGCGGTGGGGCGGGGGTGGCACCAGGCTGTGCCCCCACCTCTGTGGCCCTGGCAGAAAGGGGACCTGGCCGAGCTGGGGGGTCCCGCTGCCCCCCCGGAGCTCTGTCCCCCCCCCCCCCGGCTGCGGCAGCTGCCGGCGCTGATGGCTGCCAGCTCTGACAGCAGTCGATGAGCGGCGGCTCGGGGGGGCTGGGGGGGATCGATGGCTGCGGCTCAGCTGCCAGCCCCAGCCGGCGGGGGGGGGGGGGTACCGCGGGGCGCCCACCCCGGGGCAGCCCGTGCCTCTGCGCCAGGGCAGGGGTACGGCCCGCGGCCCCCCGCCTCCCTGCGCCCCTTCTCCTCCCTCGCAGCTCCAGCAAGGACAAGAGCAAGGCCGTGCTGCAGGTGAGCGGGGGTCCCTGCGGCCCCCCCCCACCCTGACCCCCCGGGCTCTGCCACTCGGTGCGGGGGGTCCCAGGTGGGGTGGGCAGCGGGGAGCTGGGGCCTCGCTGTGCCGGGGCGGGGCTGGGGGCACCCGCTCCCCCCTGACCCGCCGTGCCCCCCCCCTCGCAGCACAAGTACGTGAGATGCTCGGTGCGGGCGCAGATCCGGCACCTGCGGAGGGTCCTGTGCCACCGCCTGGAGCTGCCGCTGCAGCACGTGAGTCTGGGGGCTGCCGGGGGGGCGCGGACACCGCGGGGGGGGGTCCTGGCCCCCCCCCTGACGCAGCCCCCCCCCCGTAGGTGCAGATCCTGTTCAACAACGAGACCCTCCCCGACCACATGACGATGAAGCAGCTCTGGCTCTCGCGCTGGTTCGGCAAGGTGGGCGGCCCCGGGGGGACGGGAGCCCCCTGCCCGCGCCCCCGCGGCCCCCAGGGCCCCATCCCGGGCTGGGGGGCTCGGCGGGGTCCGCGGGGGGGCTCAGGGCTGTGCCGAGGACGTTGGAGGATGATTAATATCGCAGCCAGCCCGGCCCCCGCGCGGGTCAGGAGGGCGACGGGTCCCCGAAGGGGTTGGACAAGTTCAAGGTGCAGCCCTGGGGCTCTGCGGGCTGGCCTGTGGGGAGGGGGCACTCCCGCCCCCCCCGGGCTCCTGGGCTGGGGTCCAGGGTGTCTGTGTGCCCCGGGGTGGGGGTGCCAGCGGCCCTGACCCCCCCTCCTTGCCTTGCAGCCCGCGCCCCTCCTGCTGCACTACAGCATCAAGGACAGGAGGAGGTAGGGGCGGGGGGTGGGCGCTGCCCCCCCGGAGCGCAGCCCTGCCCCCGCGCCCCCCGCCCCGCTCCCCCTAACTTAACGCCCCTCCTGCTCGAGTCTATTTTTTGAATAAAACTGTGGAAAATCCCCCCCTGGGTCCCTCCTCCGTCCTGGGGGAGCTCGGTGGGGTCTCTGGGGGGTGGCGGGGGGCCCTGCTGAGCCCCTCCCCACCACCAGCACCTCCAAGAGGGGGGCTGCAGGGGGGGAGCTGTGCCCCCCCCGGGGCTGAGGGGGTGCAGGGCTGGGGGGTGCGGGGCTGGGGGGGTCTCTGGGGTGCAGATGCAGCACTGGGGGGGCGGGTGGCTGGGCTGGGGGTGCAGTGTGGGGTGGGGGGGTGCAGCCCCCTCCCCGCTGCTCCACGGGGCCGAGCAGCCCCTCGGCAGATCAATCACCGTCACGGCTGCTGGCGCACGGCCCGGACCCCCCCTCCCGTCCCCCCCGACCCCCCCGCCCCGCCGCCGGGCCCGGAATCCCAATGAGCAGCGGTGGGGGATGAGGCGGCTGCGCCCCCCCGCCGCCCGCACAATGAGCCGTGATAAAGCCACGGGCCCCGTGATTGCCTGAGCCGGGGGGGGACACACACGGGCCACCCCCCCCCTCGCCTAATTAGCCCGCTATGGTGGGGACAATGTCGCAGCCATCTGGGCCGCTGCCGGGGGCGGGCGGGCGGCGGCCCCGGGCCCAGCTGCTGGTGCGGGGCGGCGCGGGGGTCCCTCGGTGCGCGGGGGTCCCTCGGTGGGGGGGTCCCTCGGTGCGGGGATCCCTCGGTGCGGGGGTCCCTCGGTGGGGGGGTCCCTCGGTGCGGGGGTCCCTCGGTGTGGCGGTCCCTCGGCGCGGGGGGGTCCCTCGGTGTGGGGGTCCCTCGGTGCGGGGATCCCTCTGTGCGGGGGTCCCTCGGCGCGGGGGGGTCCCTCGGTGCGGGGGTCTCTCGGTGCGGGGGGGTCCCTCGGCGGGGGGGTCCCTCGGTGCGGGGGTCCCTCGGCGCGGGGGTCCCTCGGTGCGGGGGTCCCTCGGTGCGGGGCCGGGGCCGCGCTCCCCTCGCCCGGGCGTCCCCCGGTCCCGGCAGAGGAGCAGGTGCCGCCCCCGGTAAAGCGGCTCCGGAGGGGCCCCGCCGTGGCCCGGGGCTCGGGGACCCGGGCAGGACGTCCCCGCCGTCCCTGGTCCCGCTGGGGAGCCCCGGCCCCGCTCCGTGCCCCCGGGACGGCGATGGTCCCCCCCCCCCCCCGGGGGTCCCCAGCCGTTGCAGGGCCCGCACCGCCGCTGACCCCGCGCCCGGGACCCCGCGCAGCCGCCGCCGCGGGATCCGGTTACCGGCCCAGCTGTCGGCCATCCCTCACTCGGGGGCGGCCGCGGCCCCCCCGTGCCCAAACCCCCGCTAAGGACGTGCTGAAACGCGGGCCGGGGCCAGCGGGACGCGGGGCTGCTCCGGGGACGGGCTCCGGGGCTGGCGGGGGGGGGGACCGGGCACGCTGTGCCCCCGCCCCACAAACGCCCCCGGGGCTGCGGGGCTCGTCAGCACCCGGCACCCACCGGAGCCCCCAGGGGCCGGAGGGGCGCGGGGTGGGGGTGCGGGACGGGGGTCCCAGCCGGGGCCGCCTGCGGGGGAGGGCGGCGCGGCCGTGGGAGCGGGTGGGCGGACGGACGGACGGACGGACAGAGGGGGGCGGCGAGGCGGGGGCCGTCCCCGCATCTTTCAGCAGCGGCTCTGGCAGCCGGTTACAGACGGCAGAGCAGGAAGCGGGGCCGGGGGGAGCCCTCCGCGCCCCCCAGCCCCGCGCCCCCGCACTTATCAGCGCCTAATTCAAACCAACTGCGGGGCTGACGTTGGTAAATGAGCCCCCGGCGGGCCGGGGCGGGGGCGGCGGGGGGCCGGTGCCAGCAGACCCCTGCCCGCAGCCCCCTGCCCACATCCCCTGCCCGCAACCTCTGCCCGCAGCCCCGCCAGCAGCCCCCTGCCCACATCCCCTGCCCGCATCCCCTGCCCGCAGCCCCCTGCCCACATTCCCTGCCCGCAACCCCTGCCCGCAGCCCCCTGCCCGCAGCCCCCTGCCCGCAGCCCCTGCCCACAACCTCTGCCCGCAGCCTGGCCCCATCGCCCGCCGGGGCCGGGGGCTGCCCTGTGCCCCCCCCCGGGGGTGCTGGAGGCAGCCGGTGGTGCGGGGCAGCCCGGAGAGCGAGGGCAGACGGGGGGTTCGGGGAGAATCGGGGGGTTCGGGGAGGCCCAGGGGGGTGGGACGAGCCCGGGGTTGCAGGGGGAGCCCGGGGGGGCTGGCCCAGGCGGGGTGGGGGTGCAGGATGAGCCCCGGGGGTGCAGGGAGCCCCCGTCCCTGCTGCCTGGCCCTGGCACAGGCTGCGGGCAGTGCCGGGGGGCAGCGGGGCAGGTCCTGCCCCCCGGGGGCCGCGGTGACGCCGGTCAGCGGTGGCCGAAGGCGCTTTGATATCCCGCACCCCCCACCACGCTCCGAGGGGGCTGATGGCCCCAGGCTCCAGCCCCGCGGCGAGGGAAACATGAGCCCCGCGTTGGCCCGGGCCGAGCCCGGGGGGCGGCGGGGGCTGCCCTGGAGGATGTGGGCACGGCCCGGCCCCAGCACGGCTCCCCACGGCCGGGGGCCGGGACCCTCGGGGGTCCCACTGCCCTGACCCCAGGTCCCCAGAGCGAGCCCTGTCCTACTGTCCCCCGTCTGCCCCACGGCCCCTCCCCACCACCCCTTGCTGGGGCTCATCCCACCCTTCCTGCTGCCCCTCGGGTGGGCGATGGGTGGGACGGTGGGGCCCTGGGGGTGGCTGGGGGGCTGGTCCCCACGAGGGGCTGTGGGGCAGAGGGGCGCAGCACGGCCCCCCCAAAGGCTCCATGTAACCCAGCTGCCCCAGGAGGGCCCCACTCGTCCCCCCAGCTCCAGCCCCTTCCCCATCCCACGGGTGGGCACAGGGGCCAGACCCCCGACACCACCTGGGGAGCCAGCACATGGGGCTGGCACTGGCCGTGCCACACGCGCGCAGGGCTGCGGGCGGTGCTGAGCACCCCGGCTGCGCCGTCCCCGCCACGCTCCGGCAGCACCGTCTCCCGCGCCGGCTCCTGACAGAGACAAATGAGCCGCCGGCGCCCGCCACCGCCTTCACACCCCATTGCCGGGGCGAGCGGGGCAGCGCCCGGTGCCCCGGCGCGTTCAACCGGCCCCGTGACACCCCTGTGGGTCCTGGAACGGGCTCCCCCCCACCACGGCATCACCGCATCCTCCCTGGCACTGCTGGCATGGTGGCACCGCGGGGCCCCGCTCGGCTGCCAGCCCGCGGCACAGCGGGACCTGCCAGCGCCGCTCTGCGGGGCACGGGATGGATGGGCACCGCGGGGACACGCGTGCCAGGGGCCGGCCAGCATCGCCCTGCACCCCGACCCCCTCCCACGCCACAGCCCACCCTGGGGGTACCCACCGGGGCACGTGGTCACCCCTACTGGGCACCCCGGTGACCGGCGGCGCGTGGCACGGGCACGCTGGCATATGGCTGTCGTGGTGGGAATGAGCTGTCACGTCGGCGCGGGGAAATTACCCCGTAACGAGGCGCGCTGGAGATTAGGCTAATGAGAAAATCAAAACACAATTTAATTCCTGTCACCGCCTGATCGTCTTTAAACGACGCCGCGCGGTTCTGGCGGGCCGGCGTGCTGTGCCCACGTGCCCCCCGGCACCGGCCGGCTCCTGCCATGCGGGGCCGGGGCGGGTGGGACGGCAGCGCCCGGCTTCCTGCCGGCTTCCCGCGGATGTGGGCACCGCGCTGGCACCGGGATGCCACCGTGGGAACGTGGGGTGGGGGGGGGGCACCTTCCTGCGGACGGAGGGGCTGCGGCGGGTCCTGCCCTGGCCCTGGGCGACAGGGCTGGAGGAGCCAATAAGTGGCACTTGCCGCAGGGAGCCCTGGCACCCAGCCCTGGCACCCAGCCCTGGCACCCAGCCCCATACCCAGCACCCAGCCCCAGCTGTGGGGACGAGCCCGGGTCTGGCACCCTCCAGGTGCTGGGTGGTGGCAGGGCGGGCACCCCCACAGACGGGGCTCCGTGGCCAGGCGCCTCCGGCCCACCTCATGGCACACGGCGGGGCCGTGGGAGCGGGGCGGGAGGGCACCCCCTCACCTCCCCCGGTTTATCTTGGACGCCGATGTTTCCTCCGGCCCTTTGTCTGCGAGGCTGCGGCCGCCCGCGTCCCCCCCGGCTTTCCTGCGTGCCGCCGGGCCCGGCGCGGGGGGATGCACGTCGGGGCTGCTCTCGCACGGGGGGACCACCGCCCTGGCACGCCCCACCGTGCGCTGCGGGCTGGGACCACCGCGGCTCGACACCGGCACCGTGCGCTCACCGGGTGCGCACACAGGATGCGCGTGGGATGCGCACACGGGATGCACGTGTGGGGTGCAGGTTTGGGGTGCTCGCAGGCAGGGGTGCCAGTCGAGTCCCTGGGGCCAGGCTGGCATGGGTGCCATGGTGCGGGTGCCATGGTGCGGGTGCCACGGTGTGGGTGCCATGGTGAGGGTGCCGTGGTGTGGGTGCCGTGGTGCAGGTGCCACGGTGTGGGTGCCTCAGTGTGGGTACCACGATGCAGGTGCCACAGTGGGATTCCCACGGTGTGGGTGCCGCGGTGTGGGTGCCGCAGCGCGGTGCCCGCCATCCCCACCGTCGTGGCGGCCGCAGCCCCGCGCGGCCTTTGAAGTCGGGCGATTTCCTGCCCCGGTTTTATGGCCCGATCTGTCTGCGCCGCGCGCTTCCCCCGGCCATAAATCACTCGGCGCTGGGAGGCTCGGGGGAGCGCGGCGTGGCCGCCTGCATGCCCACGGCCCCGGCGAGGGGCACCGGCCAAACCCACGTTCACCCGGGACCTGCCCGGGGCAGGAGGACCCTGGGCAAACCCCACTGACCCCCCGGCAGTGGGGCAGGACCCTGGGTCAGGCTTTTGGGGCAAATCACGGCAAGGTTGGGCATGCCCATGGCCAGGCAGGGCTCAGCCCACCCGGTGCCCCGCACCGTGCCAGGGTGCAGGAGGGTCCCCGCTGCCCCGGTCCCTGCCCGGCCGCCCCAGCGCCCCGAGCTTCCGTCCGGGCCGGGCTCAGCGGTTCCCTTCGCTATTCCGAGCATTTCCTGGGGTTTATTGTCCCCCTCCTGGTCCCACCTCCCTCGCAGGAAGCCCCCGGTCCCAGCAGCGCGGCGCTCCCGGCCAGCTCTCCCCCGGTGCCGCGGGCAGGGGCACGGCTGGCGCCCTGGCACCGGCGCTCCCACCCGGCGGCAGCACCCACCGGCAGGACGGGGCACCGGGACCGGGCCCCGACACCCCCAGCCCTGCCAGGGCACCGCTGGGCTCAGCCCCGGCGCGGGGGGTCCTGGACGGGGGGACTGAGCCCCAGTGCGGCCGTGCTGGCGTCGGGGCGTGCTGGAGCCCCCGGCACCCCCGGCACCCCCCGGCACCCCCGGCACCCCCGGCACCCTTCCCCGTCCGTCCTGCTGGGATGGCAGGAGCGGGACCCCGGCAGCGGGCAGGTGCCCCAAGCGGGGGGGGTGCGAGACCCCCGGGCTGTGCCGGGCCGGGGGCACCGCGGGGGGACGGCGACCCCCACACCCCGCCCCTCGTTAACGCTGCCCTGTGCCCCCCAGGCTCTGCGGCTCTGGGCACCCCGCTGCCCCCCCACCCATCCCCAGCCAGGGCACCGGGTCCTGCTGCCCCCAGCCGTGTGCCCGGGGCGGGCTCGGGGGGTCCCACGGGGGATGGGGAGGGGGGCAGAGGCTGGCGGGGCGTCCCCGGAGCCCCGTTCCCGGCGGTGGGGGCTCGTTCTGCCGCGGCTGCCGCCCGCCTGGTCCCACCGTCCCTAAATCAATTGGGTGGGTTATTGAAACGCCGCGTCTGCGTCTGGCGGCTAATTGCAAGTGATGCTCCGTCACACGTCCCTGTCACACGTCCCCATCACACGGGTGGCTCCATCTTCATCCTCATCCCCATCCCCATCCCCATCCCCATCCCATCCCCATCCCATCCCCATCCCATCCCATCCCCATCCCATCCCCATCCCATCCCC